>NC_057808.1:546737446-546759690 GCF_018294505.1 Triticum aestivum
AGTGACTACTTTTTTCTTCAATCTTACCCCTACAAAAAAAATCCTTCACTGTTTTCTCTAATCTTGGGGAGGGGGCACAGCCCCCCAGAAGTGCACATAGCTCCGCCATTGATTGGAGCCACTCAAAAGAAAAAGCTCCACCATTGATAGGAACACATTATTAAATTGATGGGGACACATGTTAAAAAATTAGCATTTCTTCTTCCTAGATACAAATTCAAAAATGCCATGTGGACACCCCTGTATAGCATGTTCAATCACATTCAAAAAATGCCATGGAATTTCAAAAATCTTGTGTGAGTGGACTAATAATTTCTAAAACTGCAATGGTTTAAAATTTTGTATTCCAAAAAATTGTCATGTCACCACTATCACAGTGTGTTCAATCGCATACAAAAAATGCCATCCTCTAACTAATAAAGATACCATGTTACCTTAAATAAAACCATTATGTTCTCAATAGTAAAAAAAATGTCATGGTCTAATTACTAAAATTACCATGGTACCTATAATTAATTTGCACATGGCAAAAATAGCATGAGTCAACATTTATATGATGTTTTTGGTGATTACCTACAGAATTGTTGCCACCAGAAAACAAATTTATCATGTGAACAATTCAAAACAAACAAACAAACAACAACAACAAAGCCTTTAGTCCCAAGCAAGTTGAGTAGGCTAGAGGTGAAACCCATAAGATCTCGCGACCAATTCATGGCTCTGGCACATGGATAGCAAGCTTCCACGCACCCCTGTCCATAGCTAGTTCTTTGGTGATACTCCAATCCTTCAGGTCTCTCTTAACGGACTCCTCCCATGTCAAATTCGGTCTACCCGACCTCTCTTGACATTCTCCGCACGCGTTAACTGTCTGCTATGCACTGGAGTTTCTGGAGGCTTGCGCTGAATATGCCCAAACCATCTCAGACGATGTTGGACAAGCTTCTCTTCAATTGGTGCTACCCCTACTCTATCTCGTATATCATCATTCCGGACTCGATTATTCCTCGTGTGGCTACACATTCATCTCAACATACGCATCTCCGCCACACCTAACCGTTGACACTGTCGCCTTTTTGTCGGCCAACACTCGGCGCCATACAACATTGCGGGTCAAACCGTCTTCCTATAGAACTTGCCTTTTACCTTTTGTGGCACTCTCTTGTCACAGAGAATGCCAGAAGATTGGTGCCACTTCATCCATCCGGCTTTGATTCGATGGTTCACATTTTCATCAATACCCCCATCCTCCTGCAACACTGACCCCAAATATCGAAAGGTGTCCTTCCGAGGCACCACCTGCCCATCAAGGCTAACCTCCTCCTCCTCACACCTAGTAGTACTGAAACCGCACATCATGTACTCGGTTTTAGTTCTACTAAGCCTAAACCCCTTCGATTCCAAAGTTCGTCTCCATAACTCTAACTTCTTATTTACCCCCGTTCGACTATCGTCAGCTAGCACCACATCATCTGCAAAGAGCATACACCATGGGATATCTCCTTGTATATCCCTTGTGACCTCATCCATCACCAAGACAAAAAGGTAAGGGCTCAAAGCTGACCCCTGATGCAGTCATACAAAAACTGCAATGCGGACGTTTCCAAAACATTCATACTATTGGCCCATAGGAAAAGAGATATATACACTTTACCATACAAGTTTTAACCACGATAATTATGGAGCTACCATGGCAAAAAAAACATGACAACGGAAATACAGGATTTAGAGACACGATAGTGAAAAAGTTGAGCTGACATGATAATATATTTGAGTTTCCATTGCAACATGATACTTTACAAAACAAATGCCATGTGACCAAAACAAATGCCATCTGGGCTCGAAATTATTTCTACAATTGCCTACAAACTGCCATACATCTTAATTAGTATCACATCTTAGTCATTTAAAGTTTCCACACACGCATCTCAACGAATTTGACATGTTTTGTGAATTGGATGAAGTAGACATTCAGATATGTGTCATTAAATGCGAAATTCTACTCCAGAAAAACTAAAAAAAGGGGGGGGACTGGGATCATACCCACACCATAAGCAGACACCGTCGATGCTCACTGTTGCCCGGTCTCCGCCTCGTCGTCCTCCACGAGCGCCAATGCAGCAGTAGATGGTGACGTCCCGGAGCTGTGAAATCCGGGACCGTGGCCCGCTCCGGCTCTTCGTCCTCGACACCTGGCACACTACCGCCGCTGCAATCTCACCCGAGATGCCAAAGCACGAATGTGCCTTGACATGAGCACATTGTCGGCGATGACGAGCACAGTCGACTCCTCCCGCTCGAGCTCCCCATGAAGCCACCCCAATAGGCAGGCAATGGAACCACCGTGACGACCCGCGCTGGATCCGCGCCACCGTTGCCTTCCCGCTGCGATGGTGCAAGCAACCCAACCGCGGTCACCGTTGAGGAGATGCTTGTCGTGTCCACCTTTGGCTCGAGCTCCCCGCAGGAGCCACTTCGATACGCTGAGGTGTCACGCCACTGTCGCCCCTACCACGGTCGCCGGCGAGAAGGAGGAGAGTGGATGGCGAAATGGGGAACGAAGCTGTGGGCGCGTGTGGGTGATAGGATAAGGTCGTGTGGCGTGACACTACGGTGTGAGAACGTTCATGAGGAAGCACACAAAGCCGATGTTTGCTTCCGGCTGACTGTGAAGCGGCCTACTTCCTTTTTTTTTTGAACAAAGCGGCCTACTTCAGAATTCATGCAAAACGATCCAACGGACGTCGAGTAGTTCACTGGGAATGTCTAAATATCTTACGTTCACCGTATAAAGATCACGTCTGCGAGTGTGCGCCGCCACTGCGTACTCCCGCCGGCGGAGAGCGCGGGCCAGCATGGGCGATGCGCTCGGCAAGGAGCGGCGGAGCACCGCTTGCTGCGGCTACCCGGCCGCCGTACTGGGACTCCCCAGATCCGGGAGCCGGTCATCATCGTCGATTTGGGGGCGGCGGCGGAGCCAAAGCAAAGCGAGGCCTGAGTCTGAGTAGTTCCGGCGCAGGTGAGCGAGAACTGCGCTGATTTCCCGACTCCTGATTTCCCTATCCGTGGTCTTACACCACCGTGTCACTCAGCGCTGGTGGTTCTTCACTGAGAATTTCCCGATTCTTGGTCGGATTCCTCTCCGTGTCAGCGCCGGCGGCGGCCGTCAAAGCTCCCCATGTTCGAGTCCGATACGAGGTCGGCGAGCCTTTGCCGTTGCCGTGCGGGTGCCGGTGTCGGTGTGCGTCGCAGAGTCGGACCGGAGGTTCAGTGCGCGGTTAGATCTTGGGCGTGTATATATATGTTGAGGAGCAACCAAAAGGTTTCGAGCGATTCTTTAATTTCCTCGGGCTGAGATGAAGATGATCCAAAAGGTGTCAACCATGGCGTGCTGCCGCCTTCTCGCCCTCCACAAGGTCCTTCCTCTATCTATCTATCTTTCATCATTGTTAATGCTGTACCCAGCTCTGCCCGTCGGATCGATGGGGATGCTCTAGCAGTCTTTCTGAGCTGATGCTCATCGATCAACGCTGAAACACTGAAACTGCAACTGCTGCAAAGCACTGTCTGTTTGAGTTTCAGTTCAGATTGATGCCACCCTTTTTAGATAGATTGGGGCGTTGGTTGGTCAGCGTTTTGGATTGGGGTTTTGCCAAATTTCTTCTAGCCGTGCTTGCTTCTGAGTTGCTGTCAGAATGAAATAACACCCCTGTTTTGCCATGGACTGGGTCTCCGCGTGTTTGTGTTCACAGGCTGCTGCGACGCATCGACCGGCAGAGAACGCGGTTAACAAGGAGGAAGCTTCTTTCATAGCACCTGCTGCTGCTGCTGCTGCTGCAGATACAACCACTAGAGGTGCAGGTATGTGTGGTTGCTTCTTTGCCCACCGCTTAAACTACAACTTGACAGGGTAAATCCACTTAATTTCCTGTTCCTGAATTAATTGGACAGATGCTATATACTACGTAATAATACTAGACCTTATTGTATTCCATAATCTATACTATCACCCATTGTTGGTTGATTCTTGCCATTCCCAAGTTCCTTTCTATAAGCTGGTCTGCCTGGTGCATGCTTAACGCAGGTGGTGGTGTGCTTACAAGTCGACCAGATCGGCGCCGATCAGGATTTGCTGGCAAGCTTACGAAGCAGCTTTCGCGTACCTTCTTTCCTTGTGACTGTGATGGTTCCAAAAAAGAGGTCAAGAATCCAACCAGCACAAAGTTCAAAGATGTCACGGGGATCGATGGCGCCAAAGCCGAGGACATTGTACAGCACCTGCAAGACCCTCAGCATTTGGCTTGTGATTTTGATGGCTCGAAAAAGGAGGTCAAGAATTCAACTAGGACAAAGTTCAGCGATGTCAAGGGGATTGATGGCGCCAAAGCCGAGCTCGAGGACATTCTACACTACCTACGAGACCGTGGGCATTTCACACGCCTCGGTGGCAAGCTTCCGAGAGGCGTCCTGCTCCTCGGTGCGCCTGGCACTGGGAAGACAATGTTGGCAAGGGCGATGGCCGAGGAAGCCAGCGTGCCCTTCTTTGCGTGCAGCGGCAGCGAATTCAACGACGACTATGTGTTCGTTGGGGCAAAAAGAGTGAGGGCGCTCTTCGCCGCGGCGAAGAAGCGATCTCCTTGCATAGTGTTCATCGATGAGATCGACGCCATCGCTGGGAGTGGGAGCAGGTGCTCATATGGTTCAGAGTCGCAGATGCATACCCTGAACCAGCTGCTAGTTGAGCTAGATGGCTTCGAGCAGAATGACGGGGTCATCGTGGTCGCGGCGACCAACATCCCCGAGTCGTCACTGGATAAGGCCCTTGTTAGGTCTGGGCGTTTTGACCGTCACGTTCAGATTCCTTATCCAAATGCTAAGGGCCGAAGGCAGATCCTTGAGGCCCATATGTCAAAGGTTTGTTTGTACTCCATCCAAAAATGTTAGGCAGTCTCTGATGGAATTTCTTTAACAACCTTTTCTCCATGACACTTTCGATGCAGGTCTTGAAAGCCAAGGATGTTGATCTTCAGACCATCGCCAAGGAGACGTCTGGATTCACAGGTGCAGACCTCGCAAATCTGGTGAACGAAGCCGCTCTCAAGGCTGCTAAGGACGGGGCAGAAGCTGTCACGACACAACACCTCGAGTATGCTGCCATGAAAAGGATCATCATGGGCAGCAAGAACAAAACGGTGGCGATGCCTGAGAGCTGCAGGAAGATGGTCGCGTACCACGAGGGAGGGCATGCTGTTGTTGCTATCCACACGGACAGCGCTGCTCCTGTCGAAAAGGCTACCATTGTTCCCGGTCCCGGGGGGGATAATCTTGGCATGGTGACGCAGCTGCCAGAGGAGGACGATAAGTTTTTCTTCTCAAAGGAGAAGATACTGGCACAACTGGATGTCCTCATGGGAGGCCGGGCTGCCGAGGAGGTTATCTTTGGCGAGAGCAAGGTGAGCTCCCTCGCCTTGTCTGACCTAAGAAAGGCGACTAAGCTGGCGACGGAGATGGTCGCCAGGTATGGTATGAGCAAGCGGGTCGGCCCTGTTTCGTATGACAATGACGACGATGACGACGGTTGGAATGCCAAGACCATGATCTGGCAACCGAAGTACCTGGTTAATGAGGAGGTGAGAGAATTGCTAGGCAAAGCTTACAATAACGCAAAGACGATCCTCACGGCACATAGTAGGGAGCTTCATGCGCTGGCCAACGTCCTCCTGAAGGACCAAACTCTCACTGGAGACCAGATCACGGCCCTCCTGAAGCACGAGACTCTCGCCGGAGGCCAGGCCGCCAAACAAGTATTGCCTGCAGAGTCTGCAAAATGAGTTAATCGTGTAGTCAGCAGAGTCTGGAAACATCTTTCTTGCTCCTAACAGAACAGGAACTACTTTTTGTACTACTGTTGTTGGTAGCCTGTGGTTTTCACGGCGTCATGCCATTTTTGGCTTTGCAAACCGCAAGCAGTGCTGTAACAAAACAATACCCCCCTTCCTGTCTATGTATACTGTACCACACATGTAGATGAAAGTTTCTTTAGATTCTGCAGATCAAACACTGCCAGAGTTTCTTCCGAGTTATATCAAGGAACCTCCTTGCCTAAAGTTTTAGTCATCTGTAATCTGTTATATGTCTGGTGCTAAGTTACCACTTAATTTCCTGTTGGGCGTCTGAAGCTGTTTTGCCATAGATAACTGAAGTTCAGTATGCATTGTGCCACTAGAACTATATGACATAACATGAGTTTACTCGCTAAGCACAGCCGTACAAGCTCTTATTCTGGATACTTGATCTGGTCATAGAGATTTGTTTTTAAAGTGATCTCTTTATGGAATTTCATGGTTAGATATGACCTATGGTAACATTACCTGAATGGTTCAGGCTAACACAATTTTCTGATATGGATATGTGTAATATGTGTAGCTGTAACACCTTTTCTGTGCTCAGCCTATGGACTCGAGAAGCCATACAAGTCATTTTAAGAGCATCTCCAGCCGTTGCCCCTCCAGGAGGTGCTAAAAATCGCCCCCTGGGGGCGCACTGGCGCTAAACCGCGCGCTGGGGTGTGATGCCCCCCAGTCGCGGCGCCCACGTTTTTTTGAAAAACTTAAATACGGCGCAAACACGACTCAAATTTAACGCAAACATCGGCGAGTTCGTTCAAATTTATACATATTTTACAAAAAAAACAAAAAAAAAACTACTAGGGGCTGCTCCTCGCCGTCTCCATCGCCGCTCCTCGCCGTCTCCCTCGCCGCTCCTCGCCGCCCGCCGCCCGCCCTTGCAGTTCTACATGCTAAGGAGGCTGTAGAACCACGTGTAGTCGCCGCCGTCGTCGTCGCCGCCGCCTCCGCCGCCGCCGTCCCTGCTGCATCCCTCCCCTGGTTGGCGCGGCGGGTTGGACGGTCCGGGGGCGTCCTCGTCGTCGTCGCTGTTGAGGATCACGACTCCGTGCTCGTCCTCGCGCCCACGTTTGCGGGCTTCTATCTCCTCCAGGGGCCGGCGCTGCCGGACCATCTCGTTGCGGTAGTAGTCGTCCCGCGCCTATTGTAGGGCCTCCTCGTCGGAGAAGCCGCGCCGGTTTATCTCCTCGTACTCCGGGGGGAGGCCGGGCTCCGGCTTGGGCTCGATGAGGACGAAGCGGCCGGAGGGGGGTGGAGTCGCCGATGCGGACGCCGGAGCTGCGGGGTGCGCGCGCTGACAGGCGTGTCCTGGGGCTCCGGCTTGACGGGGCGGAGGCAGGGAGAGCCGGACGAGCGGCCGGACGAGGAGGAGGACGCCCCGGGCCGCTCCATGCGCCTCGGCGTCCAGGAGCTCCCACGGCGGCCGGCGCGTTACGCGTGGCGGGCGAGGGGACGCGCTTCGCCCGGCCTTCACCGCGCTGCCCGTGAGGCATCAATGGAGGCTGACCGGCGCGGCAGCGCGCGCAACTTTGGCATTGATTCGCCGCGGGGAACGAGGCGATGAGGACGACGAAGCGGCGAGAAGAGAGTCGAGTCGCTGGCAAGGGGGGCCCGCGGCTCTTCGCGCCAAAAACAATTCGCCCGGCGCCCCCTAGCGCGCCGGGTTCGGGTTGGGTCCGCCGGCGCCAATTTCGGCCCGAGCCGGCGAAAACTGGGCCCTTGGGGCCGCGACTGGGCCGTTTTTCTGGCGTCGGCGGCCGAAAAATCGCCTGGGGGGCCTTGTTGAGGGCGCTGCTGGAGATGCTCTAAGTTCTATACATAGAGTGAACATGATGTGAGCATTATGTATGTGTATGGTGTGGATAGGGATCAGCTCAAGTTTATTGGTGGATCTTCGGCTTAGGATATTTGCAACTGATATGCAAGCTCTTCTAATCTGATCCTCTAACCTTTATCTTCGTGCAGCTGGTTACAACTTTGTTATGGGCGACAACAAATGTAACTTCTTCCCGAGAAACAACTGAAATCGTCCCAAGCCAGCTACAGTAGTTTTTGTGTATGCATATGTATGTGCTTCAGGCCTTACGTTTCACGTCAAAAAATAAAAAACTTCGGGCCTTACATATAGTCAATTCCAATTCTTTTTTTACGGAAAGCCTGCACGGTGTCCTGAAGAGGCGGGCACTACAACATCCTATTGACAAATTCCGAAATATCTCCCTGCACCACCATTGTGTTTTAGATGGAATTGTAGTCATGTCTTTTTTTTAGGGAATCATGACTTTTCATGGTGTGGGCGTCAACTATTGCCAATAGGGCCCATGAGAAAGTTATTTGCAGGATCGCGTTGGATGGCACAACATGTCTGGACAGCACGGTCCGGACATATGCGGGCGGTTTGAGGGTCGGCGTTGAAGATGCCCTTACACGGCTTGCTGGGACATGGGCTGATCTTGGCTCCGCTACTGGCGACAAGGTCACCACCTTACCGCGAATAATAGAACCACAAGATCGTGTATCCTCTTCATCGCACAAATAAAAAGCATGAGCGTTCGATTTAGCCATACTGGCTGGTGGCTTCATCTGGGTGTTTTTTTCGTTATTGGATCTGCTACAGTGCTTTCGGGTGGTGAAGTCAATCCTACATACATACATTAAGTGAAAGCGGTAAAGTTTAGGGAAAAGTTGGCAACGACGCTTGGTATCTATGGTACAAGCGGAGAAAATTGACACAGGAAGAAGAAACTCATAGTGCATCTCAAGTTGGCATGGCAGTGAGAGGCTTAGCAGCAAATTACATTTTCTGCTATAGCCCGAAATCCAAAGCTGGATCAGATGTTTGGTTGAAACCAAAGTATGGTTATGTAAAATTAAGCGTGGATGGGGGTTTGAAAGTGACACACGCGCAGCATCAGTTGTAGTAGTTATTCAGGACCATAATGGGAAATTTATAGAGGCCGCTAATGAAAAGATAGATCTATCCTTTGACACACTCACAACAGAGGAAATTGCGGTAAGTTTTGGCTTGAACCTTGCTATGGAGTAAGATTGAAGTGAATTCAGATAACATGGAGGTTGCGAATGTGTTGATCGATGGCCATTCATCTTCAGTTGCTTCTTCCATCATAGATGGCTGATATTTCATGTCCTTAGATTTTTCTCATGTCACTTATGATCATTTTAATATGGAGCGTGATCGAGTAGCTCATGAACTACCGAAAAAGGCTTTTTCCCCTTTTTCAAAGAAAGCAACAACCAGTACATATGAGCCATACAAACACACACCAACACCAACTCTTTTTGGGATACCAGCTATACAAGAGAAGCTCAGATAGCCGAACCGGGAACTAAAAACAGGGATAAAGCAAAGCTAAATGAAGCCCTAAACAAAAGGAACTTGCTTGATCCTAGCAATGAGTGTAAGAGCATCTCTAGCCGTTGGCCCCCCAGGGGGCTCGAAAAATTGCTGCCTGGGGGCGACCCGGCGCTAAAATCTTTTTGGGGCCGATCGGGTTCCCAGCCGTCGGCCCCAGGGTCGCCTCCAGAAGGCGTTTTAATTTTTTTTTTGAAAAGAAATTCGGATATAATTCGGCAAACGGGTATAAACTTCGGCGACTTAACAGTTTTTTACATAGCAAACTTAAAATTACTTAAAAAAGACAACGACTAGAGGAAGAACTCGCTGAACTCGGCGAAGTCGCCGCCGTCGCCGCCGTCGTTGTCGTCCTTCTCCTCCTTCACGCGGCCGCCCCTGCTAGACCCCTGCCCGGAGTCGCCCTGGCGGACCGGTGGCGGCGCGTCGTCGTCGCTGTCGTAGAGAACGACGACGCCTCCCTCGTCGCGGCCACGGCGCCGAGCGGCGATCTCCTTTAGGGCGCGGCGCTGGAGCTCTAGCTCCAGCCGCGCCCAGTCGTCCCGGGCCCACTTCATGGCCGTGGCATCGTCGAACCCCGCCTCCGTCTTGATGGCGGCGAGCCCTGACTCCGTCTTGAGGGCGGCGAGCCCCGGCTCCCTCTTCGGCTTGACGAGGCGGGGAGGAGCCGAGGAGGAGGCGCGCCCGCCCTCGTTGATGACGATGCCAGCGCTGCGGGTGCGCCGACCGAGCGGCCTCTCCGCGGGCTCGGCCTTGACACTGTACAACGCCGGCGACTCGGAGGAGTGGGAGGAGGAAGTGGAGCCAGTCCTCCTCGGCATCCATTGGCCGCCACTCCGGCGGGGGGCCGGGGCGGCAGGGTACGTGAACGGCGGCTCGTTGCCACCCTCAAGGTGCTCGAGGACAGCATGGAGCGTGCGGCCGGGGGCGCCCCACCACAGGCGGCGGCCGTCGCTGTTCTTGGTCCCCTGCACCACCGGTGCGTTGTTGGTGGAGGCCAGCCGCTCCGCCTCCCGGCGCTCGAAGTAGGCCGCCCACGCCTGGTGGTTGCCGGCGGCGTACTCCTAGCGGGCCCACTGCTCCTCCGTCAGCGACGCCCGCGCATGCTCGACCTCAGCGTTGAAGTAGTCGGGACGCGTGACGTCGGGCAGCGGGGGCACGGGGACGCCCCCGGCACTAAGCCTCCACCGCCCCGGCGCGCGCATGTCCGGAGGTGCCGGGATGTTCGCTTCATGCAAGAGGTGGGCTTCCCACTCGTGCAGCGAGCGGCGGCCGAAGCCATTGGTCGCCGCCCCGTCGCCGGGGAACCTCTCGCCCATCGTCCGCGGCAGCGGAAAGAGGGTGGAAAGAGTTCGGGGGCGGCGGTTGTGCACGGGAAGAGAGTGGGGCTGCGGGCGGGTGCGTCTCCGGCGAGGGAGGTGCTGCTTTATATAGCGGGCGGGGATGGCGTTGTGTGCACGCGTGGCGGGAGGGGGCACGTCGCCGCACCGCGCCGCCCATGAGGAATCAATGGAAAGCTGACCGGCGGCAGCCTTGGCATTGATTCCCCGCTGGAAACGAGGCGTTGTGAGAACGACGAGGCGTGGGTTGCTGACTCGGCGGGCCCGCCGTTCGTTCGCGCCAAAACCATTTGCCGCGGCGCCCCCCAGCGCGCCGGATTCGGCCTGGGTCCGCCGGCGCCAGTTTCGGGCCAAACCAGCGAAAAATGGGCTCCTGGGGGCACGATTGGGCCGGTTTTTAGGCCCCGGCGCCGAAAAAGGGCCCTTGAGGGCGCGGCTGGAGATGCTCTAAGTCTTCCCGGAACGCCACGACACCACTCATCAAGCAGGCCACTGGCCACCGCACCCACAACACAATCCAATTGTTGGGCCAGCAGATATAGGATGATACCATCAATTTGACAGACGAATGGTCCAAAGAACGACGCTTTCAAGGAAGAGAACGATGTCCGCGGACGTCGACATCATCCGCCTGAGCAAGGTCAAGCACGACATTTGCCAGCACTCCACCAGCCAGAGGATATACCTTAGGCCGCTGCTCCTGGATGGCCGCTGCTCATGAACTAGCCAGATTAGCTAGGTTTTCTCCTCCTAGTATTTGGATGGATGATGCCCCTGATGAGGTCATCCCTCTCCTTGTAAAATGTTTCTACACTAAGGCCCTGTTCGGTAGTCACCAACTCTTGGAATCTGCGAAGCGGGGAAATTGCAACTCCGCCAACTCCGTTCCCAGAGTTGTGGAGCGGAGCGATACCGAACAACGCCTAACTTTTGATTGGACGGAGAAGTTTGTCAAATAAAAAAGTGAAAGCGGTAAATCTTGAGTCGGGGTCCCGATAGCCGCCCGCCCAGGCCTCTGCTCCCAAGCCTCGCAGCCGGGATGGTGGGCGAGGAGCTGAGGAGCGCCGCTGCTTCCGCTCGTGGCAGCCGGCCCGTGGGGAAGCCTCCCTGCCCGCGCAGGACGCCGGCCGGCCCTGCTCGGCCCAGATCCGGGAGCCGCCGACGTCCATCCGGGAAGGGGGTCGTCACAGGTGAGTCTTCTTGTCCCCCAGCTGACACAGTGCGCGTTTCCAATGGAAGCTCTCCAATGGCCGCAGCTGGAATGGCCTGCTAGCCATCACCTGACTTGTCCACCTAGATAGATTCGTTGGTTCGTTCATTCGGGGCTGGTGTGGTCTCCGAACCGATCAAACTGAAACCTCGTCCGGATAGGAATAGGATATGTTAGAATTAATGGGCTAGGCCCATAGCAATTTCTGAAATCTCAAAGCCCATGTGTAAAATGGCAAGTGGTGGTGCTAAGTTTAGTCCCACCCCGGAAGTTGAAGAAGAGTTGGACCTCTTTATATAGTGGGTTCTCCACACCACTCTAAGTGGTGTGTGAGAAGAGAAAGGGAAAACCACACGCGCGCGCTCGCTCGCCTCGCCTCGCCTTTATGTCTTGGCAGACAAGTTTTTGATTTCTTGTCCGGTAAGTATACGAATTAGAAACCGAGTCGGTTTGGGATTGTGATCGCGACACAATACCGCCTCTGGTCCTAATATATATACAGCTACCGGCTGCGGCCAGAGACACACCAAAGATCAGAATGTATGAGTTATTTCATGACTTTGTGAGATGAATGGTGTGTTGACAAAAGGTGGAAAGAGATATTTCATGACTTTGATTGATGATGCGACTAGATTTTGCTATGTTTATTTGTTGCAAACTAAAGATGAAGCATTAGACTACTTTAAAATCTATAAAGCTGAAGTTGAAAATCAACTAGAAAGAAAGATCAAGCGCCTTAGGTCCGATCGTGGTGGAGAGTATTTTCCCAAAGTTTTTGATGAATTTTGTGAGGAACATGGTATTATTCATGAGAGGACGCCTCCCTATTCACCTCAATCAAATGGAGTGGCCGAGAGGAAAAACCGCACATTGACTGACTTGGTGAATGCCATGTTAGACACTGCTGGTTTATCTAAGGCATGGTGGGGGGAGGCTCTATTGACTTCATGTCATGTCCTGAATAGAGTTCCCAACAATAATAAGGAGAAAACCCCTTATGAGGAGTGGGTTGGGAGAAGACCATCACTTTCTTATTTGCGCACTTGGGGATGTTTGGCAAAGGTCAATATTCCTATTCCTAAGAAACGCAAACTTGGACCAAAGACAGTGGATTGTGTCTTTCTAGGGTATGCTCAACGGAGCATTGCTTATAGGTTTTTAGTGGTAAAATCTGAAGTACCTGATATGCATGTTGATACTATAATGGAATCTCGTGATGCAACATTTTTTGAGAACATATTTCCTATGAAAGATATGCATAGCATTGCTAGATTTTCTTCTGAGATAATTCCTGAATCTAGTACAACTGATGAATATTTCGAACATTCACATGAGGAAGTCCTTGAGAAGGATAACAATGAAGTTCCTATAAGGAACAAGTGACAAAGGATTGCAAAATCCTTTGGTGATGATTTCATTGTATACCTTGTGGACGACACACCCAAGACGATTGCAGAAGCATATGCATCTCCGGATGTAGATGATTGGAAAGAAGTTGTTCATAATGAGATGGACTCAATTCTTTCTAATGGAACTTGGGAACTAACTGATAGACCATATGGTTGTAAACCTGTGGGCTGTAAGTGGGTGTTCAAAAAGAAGCTAAAGCCTGATGGTACTATTGATAAGTACAAGGCGCGGCTAGTGGCCAAGGGCTACACTCAGAAAGAAGGCGAAGATTACTTTGACACCTATTCACCCGTTGCTAGAATGACCACCATTCGAGTCTTACTTTCCTTGGCTGCCTCTTATGGTCTTATCATTCATCAAATGGATGTAAAGACAGCTTTTCTCAATGGAGAGTTGGAAGAGGAGATCTATATGGATCAGCCTGACGGGTTTGTGGTAAAGGGTGAAGAGAGAAAGGTGTGCAAGTTGTTAAAATCTTTGTATGGTCTGAAACAGGCACCTAAGCAATGGCATGAGAAGTTTGAAAGAACTCTGACTTCTGCAGGATTTGTCATTAACGAGGCTGATAGGTGTGTTTACTATCGCCATGGTGGGGGCAATAGTGTCATATTTTGTTTGTATGTGGACGACATACTGATCTTTGGTACAAACATTAATGCAATTAATGAGGTCAAGTCTTTTCTATCAAAGAGTTTTGACATGAAAGATCTGGGAGAAGCCGATGTAATTCTAAACATCAAACTTATTAAGGATGAGAGTGGGATTACATTAACGCAATCTCACTATGTTGAGAAGGTCTTGAACCGATTCGGTTTTATGGATAGCAAGCCTTCTCCAACACCTTATGATCCCAGCGTGACACTCAGAAAGAACAAGAAAGAAACGAGAGATCAATTAAGATACTCTCAAATTGTCGGTTCACTCATGTACTTAGCTAGCGCTACAAGACCAGATATCTCTTTTGCTGTGAGCAAACTGAGTAGGTTCATGTCCAACCCGGGTGATGATCATTGGCATGCACTAGAAAGGGTCTTGCGCTATCTGAGAGGTACTATGAGTTACGGCATTACTTATTCAGGGCATCCTGCTGCGCTAGAAGGATATAGTGATTCAAATTGGATCTCCGATGTTGATGTACTCTACGCAACAAGTGGGTATGTATTTACTCATGGTGGTGGCGCAGTGTCATGGAGGTCTTGCAAGCAAACCATATTGACGAGGTCAACTATGGAAGCAGAATTAACTGCTTTGGACACAGCTACTGTTGAGGCAGAATGGCTGCGTGAGCTCTTGATGGACTTGCCGGTTGTTGAAAAACCTGTACCGGCTATTCTTATGAATTGTGATAACCAAACGGTTATCGCTAAAGTGAACAATTCTAAAGATAATGCAAAGTCATCAAGACACGTGAAGAGACGTTTGAAGTCTGTCAGGAAGTTGAGAAACTCCGGAGTAATAACTGTTACGTATATACAAACAGACAAAAACCTGGCAGATCCCTTTACAAAGGGACTATCACGAAATGTGATAGATATTGCATCGAGGGAGATGGGTATGAGACCCATAGATGTTACACCATAGTAGTAACCCAACCTTTGTGATCGGAGATCCCGTGAATTAGGATCTGGGAAGAACAAGCTATTGGTTAACTAAGGAGAGTAATAACTAATGATCGTCTCCAAGTGAAGATGCAAAACTCTCAGAGCTGTAAGGCTCAGATCTGTAAGGCAGGTTGGCAACATGCCTTAACGTGGTTCTATTGGCTATAATTAGCAAAGATGCTGTCCTACAGAGCAGTCTTGAAAGAACACACCTATATGAGTTCTGACTGTAAACGTCGCAGTCTATGAGATTTGGGTGATCTCTAGTAAGCTCACGAAGAGACCAGGGAGTATGACGTATAAGCTCCAAACCGCGGGTAGCCTACTGGAGGTCAGGTACTGGTTAAGACTTTGAGTGAAACCTGTTCACACAAAACTAGCAATTCAAGGCATACTCCATTGTCAAGTTGTGAATGGATGTAGCTTAAAGTTCTAGGCAGAAGTTCAACTTAACAGTCTCTGCTGAAACACTGGTATATTAAACAAGTGGTGAGAGAAGGCAAATCTCTAAATGTGTATTTGAGATCTGGTGGGGGATTGTTAGAATTAATGGGCTAGGCCCATAGCAATTTCTGAAATCTCAAAGCCCATGTGTAAAATGGCAAGTGGTGGTGCTAAGTTTAGTCCCACCCCGGAAGTTGAAGAAGAGTTGGACCTCTTTATATAGTGGGTTCTCCCCACCACTCTAAGTGGTGTGTGAGAAGAGAAAGGGAAAACCACACGCGCGCGCTAGCTCGCCTCGCCTCGCCGGGCCGGGGCGTGGCGTGGCGAGGCGAGGCGTACATGCGACATGCGCGTGAATGGTCCGCCGAAATCCGGTCCGTCTCCTTGCAGGAGCGCAGCTTCCTTTTGCCATTTTATTTTTATGTCTTGGCAGACAAGTTTTTGATTTCTTGTCCGGTAAGTATACGAATTAGAAACCGAGTCGGTTTGGGATTGTGATCGCGACACAATACCGCCTCTGGTCCTAATATATATACAGCTACCGGCTGCGGCCAGAGACACACCGAAAAACACCTAGGGTTTTGCCTCATCTCACAACTTGCGCCGCCGTCGTAGTCTACTCCATCCCAAACGCCGGCGTGCATCGGCGCGTGGGAGAGCAGGTCTCCGGAACCGTTCGTCTTTGCGATCCTGCACTGGGAGAGGACGAATTAGGTTTTTGGGAAGCGCTGTGCGCGACTGCTCAAGTTCGTCATCACGGGTCGTCTTCCGTCCAAGTCGGGCGGTGCTACTCATCGTCGTATTCATCGCCGTCAGCAGCAGATCGTCGCCAACATCGTCATCAACACCGTCGCACCCATAATAGCTAACGATCAGTACGTCCAACATCCTCTGTTCATGTCTGTCTCTACAGCTATTGTTACGTGTTTGCTGCTGTTATGCATGTCTTGTTGTTCTTCTAGTTTGCTAGATTATTGCATGCTAGTATCTCTTCTAGTCATGAATTATTTACTGGAATTAATCATGAACTTGCCTAATATTCCAACAATCCAAAAACCTAATTATAGGCAATTTCCTGAGTTAACTATGGCTGGATTCGCTCATGCACTGAGGCCGGATAAGTTTACCAGTGTGCACTTTAAGAGGTGGCAGGTGAAGACCACGCTCTGGCTTACTGCTCTGAAAGTTTTCCACGCTAGTGTTGGTGCTCCAGAGGGAATGACTGACGAAGATCGGAGAAAATTCCAGGAAGCCAATACTATGTTTGTGGGATGCATTCTGAGTGTTCTTGCTGACCGTTTGTGTGATGTGTACATGCACATAAATGACGGAAAGATTCCGTGGGATGCACTGAATGCAAAATTCAGTGCAACAGATGCAGGCAGTGAACTGTACATCATGGAGAGTTTTCATGACTACAAGATGGTGAATAACCGTTCTGTGGTTGAACAAGCTCATGAGATACAGTGCATTGTGAAGGAACTTGAACTCCGTAAATGTGTTCTACCCGACAAATTCGTGGCTGGGTGCATGATTGCAAAGTTGCCTCCTTCATGGAGGAATTTCGCCACAACTCTGAAGCATAAGAGACAGGAGATATCAGTTGAAAATCTGATTGCATCTCTTGATGTTGAAGAAAAAGCTCGGGCTAAAGATACTACTAAAAAAGGAGGTGAGGTTCAGCCTACTGCTAACATGGTGCAGAGGTACCCACAGAACAAGAACAAAGGGAAGAACAAACCTGTTTTCAACAAGCCTACCAAGACTACTACCTTCAGAAGAAGAAGTTCAACAAGGCTGAGCTAGAGTGCTACGCCTGTGGGAAGCCCGGACACTTTTCCAAGGAATGCCCTGAACGTGCAGACCGCAGAGGGAAAACAAGCTCCAAGACTGTCAACATGGTGACCGCTAGCAATACTGATGGGTATGGGAATTTACCTATTGTGCTTTCAGTATTTCAATCATCTTCGTGGTGGATTGATTCGGGTGCTAACGTTCATGTGTGTGCTTACTTCTTATCAGGTCGCAAGGGATTCTTCCGTCCTAATGGGGAATGGGTCACATGCTTCTGTTCGTGGCATTGGCACGGTGGATCTGAAGTTTACTTCGGGAAAGATCGTGCAACTAAGGAACGTGCAGCATGTCCCTACTATGAACAAGAATCTAGTTAGCGGCCTTCTATGTCGAGATGGATTTAAGGTAGTTTTAGAGTCCAATAAAGTAATCGTGTCAAGATTTGGACAATTTATAGGAAAAGGCTATGAGTGCGGGGCTTGTTCCGCTTTTCCCTTTCAGATTTTTGCAATAAGTCAATAAACCAAATTTGTGCTAGTGTTAATGATGATGCAAGTATTTGGCACTCTCGTTTATGTCATATTAATTTTGGTTTAATGTCTCGGCTATCCAGCATGAGTTTAATTCCGAACTTCACAGTTGCCAAAGGTTCTAAGTGCCATAGTTGTGTGTAATCGAAGCAACCTCGAAAGCCTCATAAGGCTGCCGAGGAGAGAAACTTGGCACCTCTAGAACTCATACATTCTGATCTTTGTGAGATGAATGGTGTGTTGACAAAAGGTGGAAAGAGATATTTCATGACTTTGATTGATGATGTGACTAGATTTTGCTATGTTTATTTGTTGCAAACTAAAGATGAAGCATTAGACTACTTTAAAATCTATAAAGCTGAAGTTGAAAATCAACTAGAAAGAAAGATCAAGCGCCTTAGGTCCGATCGTGGTGGAGAGTATTTTCCCAAAGTTTTTGATGAATTTTGTGAGGAACATGGTATTATTCATGAGAGGACGCCTCCCTATTCACCTCAATCAAATGGAGTGGCCGAGAGGAAAAACCGCACATTGACTGACTTGGTGAATGCCATGTTAGACACTGCTGGTTTATCTAAGGCATGGTGGGGGAGGCTCTATTGACTTCATGTCATGTCCTGAATAGAGTTCCCAACAATAATAAGGAGAAAACCCCTTATGAGGAGTGGGTTGGGAGAAAACCATCACTTTCTTATTTGCGCACTTGGGGATGTTTGGCAAAGGTCAATATTCCTATTCCTAAGAAACGCAAACTTGGACCAAAGACAGTGGATTGTGTCTTTCTAGGGTATGCTCAACGGAGCATTGCTTATAGGTTTTTAGTGGTAAAATCTGAAGTACCTGATATGCATGTTGATACTATAATGGAATCTCGTGATGCAACATTTTTTGAGAACATATTTCCTATGAAAGATATGCATAGCATTGCTAGATTTTCTTCTGAGATAATTCCTGAATCTAGTACAACTGATGAATATTTCGAACAATCACATGAGGAAGTCCTTGAGAAGGATAACAATGAAGTTCCTATAAGGAACAAGAGACAAAGGATTGCAAAATCCTTTGGTGATGATTTCATTGTATACCTTGTGGACGACACACCCAAGACGATTGCAGAAGCATATGCATCTCCGGATGTAGATGATTGGAAAGAAGCTGTTCATAATGAGATGGACTCAATTCTTTCTAACGGAACTTGGGAACTAACTGATAGACCATATGGTTGTAAACCTGTGGGCTGTAAGTGGGTGTTCAAAAAGAAGCTAAAGCCTGATGGTACTATTGATAAGTACAAGGCGCGGCTAGTGGCCAAGGGCTACACTCAGAAAGAAGGCAAAGATTACTTTGACACCTATTCACCCGTTGCTAGAATGACCACCATTCGAGTGTTACTTTCCTTGGCTGCCTCTTATGGTCTTATCATTCATCAAATGGATGTAAAGACAGCTTTTCTCAATGGAGAGTTGGAAGAGGAGATCTATATGGATCAGCCTGACGGGTTTGTGGTAAAGGGTGAAGAGAGAAAGGTGTGCAAGTTGTTAAAATCTTTGTATGGTCTGAAACAGGCACCTAAGCAATGGCATGAGAAGTTTGAAAGAACTCTGACTTCTGCAGGATTTGTCATTAACGAGGCTGATAGGTGTGTTTACTATCGCCATGGTGGGGGCAATAGTGTCATATTTTGTTTGTATGTGGACGACATACTGATCTTTGGTACAAACATTAATGCAATTAATGAGGTCAAGTCTTTTCTATCAAAGAGTTTTGACATGAAAGATCTGGGAGAAGCCGATGTAATTCTAAACATCAAACTTATTAAGGATGAGAGTGGGATTACATTAACGCAATCTCACTATGTTGAGAAGGTCTTGAACCGATTCGGTTTTATGGATAGCAAGCCTTCTCCAACACCTTATGATCCCAGCGTGACACTCAGAAAGAACAAGAAAGAAACGAGAGATCAATTAAGATACTCTCAAATTGTCGGTTCACTCATGTACTTAGCTAGCGCTACAAGACCAGATATCTCTTTTGCTGTGAGCAAACTGAGTAGGTTCATGTCCAACCCGGGTGATGATCATTGGCATGCACTAGAAAGGGTCTTGCGCTATCTGAGAGGTACTATGAGTTACGGAATTACTTATTCAGGGCATCCTGCTGCGCTAGAAGGATATAGTGATTCAAATTGGATCTCCGATGTTGATGTACTCTACGCAACAAGTGGGTATGTATTTACTCATGGTGGTGGCGCAGTGTCATGGAGGTCTTGCAAGCAAACCATATTGACGAGGTCAACTATGGAAGCAGAATTAACTGCTTTGGACACAGCTACTGTTGAGGCAGAATGGCTGCGTGAGCTCTTGATGGACTTGCAGGTTGTTGAAAAACCTGTACCGGCTATTCTTATGAATTGTGATAACCAAACGGTTATCGCTAAAGTGAACAATTCTAAAGATAATGCAAAGTCATCAAGACACGTGAAGAGACGTTTGAAGTCTGTCAGGAAGTTGAGAAACTCCGGAGTAATAACTGTTACGTATATACAAACAGACAAAAACCTGGCAGATCCCTTTACAAAGGGACTATCACGAAATGTGATAGATATTGCATCGAGGGAGATGGGTATGAGACCCATAGATGTTACACCATAGTAGTAACCCAACCTTTGTGATCGGAGATCCCGTGAATTAGGATCTGGGAAGAACAAGCTATTGGTTAACTGAGGAGAGTAATAACTAATGATCGTCTCCAAGTGAAGATGCAAAACTCTCAAAGCTGTAAGGCTCAGATCTGTAAGGCAGGTTGGCAACATGCCTTAACGTGGTTCTATTGGCTATAATTAGCAAAGATGCTGTCCTACAGAGCAGTCTTGAAAGAACACACCTATATGAGTTCTGACTGTAAACGTCGCAGTCTATGAGATTTGGGTGATCTCTAGTAAGCTCACGAAGAGACCAGGGACTATGACGTATAAGCTCCAAACCGCGGGTAGCCTACTGGCGGTCAGGTACTGGTTAAGACTTTGAGTGAAACCTGTTCACACAAAACTAGCAATTCAAGGCATAGTCCATTGTCAAGTTGTGAATGGATGTAGCTTAAAGTTCTAGGCAGAAGTTCAACTTAACAGTCTCTGCTGAAACACTGGTATATTAAACAAGTGGTGAGAGAAGGCAAATCTCTAAATGGGTATTTGAGATCTGGTGGGGGATTGTTAGAATTACTGGGCTAGGCCCTTAGCAATTTCTGAAATCTCAAAGCCCATGTGTAAAATGGCAAGTGGTGGTGCTAAGTTTAGTCCCACCCCGGAAGTTGAAGAAGAGTTGGACCTCTTTATATAGTGGGTTCTCCCCACCACTCTAAGTGGTGTGTGAGAAGAGAAAGGGAAAACCACACGCGCGCGCTAGCTCGCCTCGCCTCGCCGGGCCGGGGCGTGGCGTGGCGAGGCGAGGCGAGGCGAGGCGTACATGCGACATGCGCGTGAATGGTCCGCCGAAATCCGGTCCGTCTCCTTGCAGGAGCGCAGCTTCCTTTTGCCATTTTATTTTTATGTCTTGGCAGACAAGTTTTTGATTTCTTGTCCGGTAAGTATACGAATTAGAAATCGAGTCGGTTTGGGATTGTGATCGCGACACAATACCGCCTCTGGTCCTAATATATATACAGCTACCGGCTGCGGCCAGAGACACACCGAAAAACACCTAGGGTTTTGCCTCATCTCACAACTTGCGCCGCCGTCGTAGTCTACTCCATCCCAAACGCCGGCGTGCATCGGCGCGTGGGAGAGCAGGTCTCCGGAACCGTTCGTCTTTGCGATCCTGCACTGGGAGAGGACGAATTAGGTTTTTGGGAAGCGCTGTGCGCGACTGCTCAAATTCGTCATCACGGGTCGTCTTCCGTCCAAGTCGGGCGGTGCTACTCATCGTCGTATTCATCGCCGTCAGCAGCAGATCGTCGCCAACATCGTCATCAACACCGTCGCACCCATAATAGCTAACGATCAGTACGTCCAACATCCTCTGTTCATGTCTGTCTCTACAGCTATTGTTACGTGTTTGCTGCTGTTATGCATGTCTTGTTGTTCTTCTAGTTTGCTAGATTATTGCATGCTAGTATCTCTTCTAGTCATGAATTATTTACTGGAATTAATCATGAACTTGCCTAATATTCCAACAATCCAAAAACCTAATTATAGGCAATTTCCTGAGTTAACTATGGCTGGATTCGCTCATGCACTGAGGCCGGATAAGTTTACCAGTGTGCACTTTAAGAGGTGGCAGGTGAAGACCACGCTCTGGCTTACTGCTCTGAAAGTTTTCCACGCTAGTGTTGGTGCTCCAGAGGGAATGACTGACGAAGATCGGAGAAAATTCCAGGAAGCCAATACTATGTTTGTGGGATGCATTCTGAGTGTTCTTGCTGACCGTTTGTGTGATGTGTACATGCACATAAATGACGGAAAGATTCCGTGGGATGCACTGAATGCAAAATTCAGTGCAACAGATGCAGGCAGTGAACTGTACATCATGGAGAGTTTTCATGACTACAAGATGGTGAATAACCGTTCTGTGGTTGAACAAGCTCATGAGATACAGTGCATTGTGAAGGAACTTGAACTCCGTAAATGTGTTCTACCCGA
>NC_057808.1:546759700-546773693 GCF_018294505.1 Triticum aestivum
AAATTCGTGGCTGGGTGCATGATTGCAAAGTTGCCTCCTTCATGGAGGAATTTCGCCACAACTCTGAAGCATAAGAGACAGGAGATATCAGTTGAAAATCTGATTGCATCTCTTGATGTTGAAGAAAAAGCTCGGGCTAAAGATACTACTAAAAAAGGAGGTGAGGTTCAGCCTACTGCTAACATGGTGCAGAGGTACCCACAGAACAAGAACAAAGGGAAGAACAAACCTGTTTTCAACAAGCCTACCAAGACTACTACCTTCAGAAGAAGAAGTTCAACAAGGCTGAGCTAGAGTGCTACGCCTGTGGGAAGCCCGGACACTTTTCCAAGGAATGCCCTGAACGTGCAGACCGCAGAGGGAAAACAAGCTCCAAGACTGTCAACATGGTGACCGCTAGCAATACTGATGGGTATGGGAATTTACCTATTGTGCTTTCAGTATTTCAATCATCTTCGTGGTGGATTGATTCGGGTGCTAACGTTCATGTGTGTGCTTACTTCTTATCAGGTCGCAAGGGATTCTTCCGTCCTAATGGGGAATGGGTCACATGCTTCTGTTCGTGGCATTGGCACGGTGGATCTGAAGTTTACTTCGGGAAAGATCGTGCAACTAAGGAACGTGCAGCATGTCCCTACTATGAACAAGAATCTAGTTAGCGGCCTTCTATGTCGAGATGGATTTAAGGTAGTTTTAGAGTCCAATAAAGTAATCGTGTCAAGATTTGGACAATTTATAGGAAAAGGCTATGAGTGCGGGGCTTGTTCCGCTTTTCCCTTTCAGATTTTTGCAATAAGTCAATAAACCAAATTTGTGCTAGTGTTAATGATGATGCAAGTATTTGGCACTCTCGTTTATGTCATATTAATTTTGGTTTAATGTCTCGGCTATCCAGCATGAGTTTAATTCCGAACTTCACAGTTGCCAAAGGTTCTAAGTGCCATAGTTGTGTGTAATCGAAGCAACCTCGAAAGCCTCATAAGGCTGCCGAGGAGAGAAACTTGGCACCTCTAGAACTCATACATTCTGATCTTTGTGAGATGAATGGTGTGTTGACAAAAGGTGGAAAGAGATATTTCATGACTTTGATTGATGATGTGACTAGATTTTGCTATGTTTATTTGTTGCAAACTAAAGATGAAGCATTAGACTACTTTAAAATCTATAAAGCTGAAGTTGAAAATCAACTAGAAAGAAAGATCAAGCGCCTTAGGTCCGATCGTGGTGGAGAGTATTTTCCCAAAGTTTTTGATGAATTTTGTGAGGAACATGGTATTATTCATGAGAGGACGCCTCCCTATTCACCTCAATCAAATGGAGTGGCCGAGAGGAAAAACCGCACATTGACTGACTTGGTGAATGCCATGTTAGACACTGCTGGTTTATCTAAGGCATGGTGGGGGAGGCTCTATTGACTTCATGTCATGTCCTGAATAGAGTTCCCAACAATAATAAGGAGAAAACCCCTTATGAGGAGTGGGTTGGGAGAAAACCATCACTTTCTTATTTGCGCACTTGGGGATGTTTGGCAAAGGTCAATATTCCTATTCCTAAGAAACGCAAACTTGGACCAAAGACAGTGGATTGTGTCTTTCTAGGGTATGCTCAACGGAGCATTGCTTATAGGTTTTTAGTGGTAAAATCTGAAGTACCTGATATGCATGTTGATACTATAATGGAATCTCGTGATGCAACATTTTTTGAGAACATATTTCCTATGAAAGATATGCATAGCATTGCTAGATTTTCTTCTGAGATAATTCCTGAATCTAGTACAACTGATGAATATTTCGAACAATCACATGAGGAAGTCCTTGAGAAGGATAACAATGAAGTTCCTATAAGGAACAAGAGACAAAGGATTGCAAAATCCTTTGGTGATGATTTCATTGTATACCTTGTGGACGACACACCCAAGACGATTGCAGAAGCATATGCATCTCCGGATGTAGATGATTGGAAAGAAGCTGTTCATAATGAGATGGACTCAATTCTTTCTAACGGAACTTGGGAACTAACTGATAGACCATATGGTTGTAAACCTGTGGGCTGTAAGTGGGTGTTCAAAAAGAAGCTAAAGCCTGATGGTACTATTGATAAGTACAAGGCGCGGCTAGTGGCCAAGGGCTACACTCAGAAAGAAGGCAAAGATTACTTTGACACCTATTCACCCGTTGCTAGAATGACCACCATTCGAGTGTTACTTTCCTTGGCTGCCTCTTATGGTCTTATCATTCATCAAATGGATGTAAAGACAGCTTTTCTCAATGGAGAGTTGGAAGAGGAGATCTATATGGATCAGCCTGACGGGTTTGTGGTAAAGGGTGAAGAGAGAAAGGTGTGCAAGTTGTTAAAATCTTTGTATGGTCTGAAACAGGCACCTAAGCAATGGCATGAGAAGTTTGAAAGAACTCTGACTTCTGCAGGATTTGTCATTAACGAGGCTGATAGGTGTGTTTACTATCGCCATGGTGGGGGCAATAGTGTCATATTTTGTTTGTATGTGGACGACATACTGATCTTTGGTACAAACATTAATGCAATTAATGAGGTCAAGTCTTTTCTATCAAAGAGTTTTGACATGAAAGATCTGGGAGAAGCCGATGTAATTCTAAACATCAAACTTATTAAGGATGAGAGTGGGATTACATTAACGCAATCTCACTATGTTGAGAAGGTCTTGAACCGATTCGGTTTTATGGATAGCAAGCCTTCTCCAACACCTTATGATCCCAGCGTGACACTCAGAAAGAACAAGAAAGAAACGAGAGATCAATTAAGATACTCTCAAATTGTCGGTTCACTCATGTACTTAGCTAGCGCTACAAGACCAGATATCTCTTTTGCTGTGAGCAAACTGAGTAGGTTCATGTCCAACCCGGGTGATGATCATTGGCATGCACTAGAAAGGGTCTTGCTCTATCTGAGAGGTACTATGAGTTACGGAATTACTTATTCAGGGCATCCTGCTGTGCTAGAAGGATATAGTGATTCAAATTGGATCTCCGATGTTGATGTACTCTACGCAACAAGTGGGTATGTATTTACTCATGGTGGTGGCGCAGTGTCATGGAGGTCTTGCAAGCAAACCATATTGACGAGGTCAACTATGGAAGCAGAATTAACTGCTTTGGACACAACTACTGTTGAGGCAGAATGGCTACGTGAGCTCTTGATGGACTTGCCGGTTGTTGGAAAACCTGTACCGGCTATTCTTATGAATTGTGATAACCAAACGGTTATCGCTAAAGTGAACAATTCTAAAGATAATGCAAAGTCATCAAGACACGTGAAGAGACGTTTGAAGTCTGTCAGGAAGTTGAGAAACTCCGGAGTAATAACTGTTACGTATATACAAACAGACAAAAACCTGGCAGATCCCTTTACAAAGGGACTATCACGAAATGTGATAGATATTACATCGAGGGAGATGGGTATGAGACCCATAGATGTTACACCATAGTAGTAACCCAACCTTTGTGATCGGAGATCCCGTGAATTAGGATCTGGGAAGAACAAGCTATTGGTTAACTGAGGAGAGTAATAACTAATGATCGTCTCCAAGTGAAGATGCAAAACTCTCAGAGTTGTAAGGCTCAGATCTGTAAGGAAGGTTGGCAACAAGCCTTAACGTGGTTCTATTGGCTATAATTAGCAAAGATGCTGTCCTACAGAGCAGTCTTGAAAGAACACACCTATATGAGTTCTGACTGTAAACGTCGCAGTCTATGAGATTTGGGTGATCTCTAGTAAGCTCACGAAGAGACCAGGGAGTATGACGTATAAGCTCCAAACCGCGGGTAGCCTACTGGCGGTCAGGTACTGGTTAAGACTTTGAGTGAAACCTGTTCACACAAAACTAGCAATTCAAGGCATAGTCCATTGTCAAGTTGTGAATGGATGTAGCTTAAAGTTCTAGGCAGAAGTTCAACTTAACAGTCTCTACTGAAACACTGGTATATTAAACAAGTGGTGAGAGAAGGCAAATCTCTAAATGGGTATTTGAGATCTGGTGGGGGATTGTTAGAATTAATGGGCTAGGCCCATAGCAATTTCTGAAATCTCAAAGCCCATGTGTAAAATGGCAAGTGGTGGTGCTAAGTTTAGTCTCACCCCGGAAGTTGAAGAAGAGTTGGACCTCTTTATATAGTGGGTTCTCCCCACCACTCTAAGTGGTGTGTGAGAAGAGAAAGGGAAAACCACACGCGCGCGCTAGCTCGCCTCGCCTCGCCTCGCCGGGGCGTGGCGTGGCGAGGCGAGGCGACGCGTACATGCGACATGCGCGTGAATGGTCCGCCGAAATCCGGTCCGTCTCCTTGCAGGAGCGCAGCTTCCTTTTGCCGTTTTATTTTTATGTCTTGGCAGACAAGTTTTTGATTTCTTGTCCGGTAAGTATATGAATTAGAAACCGAGTCGGTTTGGGATTGTGATCGCGACACAATACCGCCTCTGGTCCTAATATATATACAGCTACCGGCTGCGGCCAGAGACACACCGAAAAACACCTAGGGTTTTGCCTCATCTCACAACTTGCGCCGCAGTCGTAGTCTACTCCATCCCAAACGCCGGCGTGCATCGGCGCGTGGGAGAGCAGGTCTCCGGAACCGTTCGTCTTTGCGATCCTGCACTGGGAGAGGACGAATTAGGTTTTTGGGAAGCGCTGTGCGCGACTGCTCAAATTCATCATCACGGATCGTCTTCCGTCCAAGTCGGGCGGTGCTACTCATCGCCGTCAGCAGCAGATCGTCGCCAACATCGTCATCAACACCGTCGCACCCATAATAGCTAACGATCAGTACGTCCAACATCCTCTGTTCATGTCTGTCTCTACAGCTATTGTTATGTGTTTGCTGCTGTTATGCATGTCTTGTTGTTCTTCTAGTTTGCTAGATTATTGCATGCTAGTATCTCTTCTAGTCATGAATTATTTACTGGAATTAATCATGAACTTGCCTAATATTCCAACAGGGCGATGGCGGCCGTGTTGTGATCGATTACAACTACATACATACACAGGCAAAGATTAGCGAGTCGTTGCTGGTTTGCCGCGCAGCGCAGGTCTGTTCCTGCTAGAGTCGGATCGATCGATCTTCATATATAGGTACTCCGATTATACAACAGCAATCCATCGCCGAGCAATGAAAGCAAATTGCAAGCGATTCTTCTTCTTATCTTATATCTCCAGCACAGCAGCACGCCCTGTCCGTCATGGCATGCCGGCTCGCCCTCTCCAGGGTATTTATTTCCTTCTGTCTTTTCTGCAGTATATATTCTATATAAAAATTTCCTTGTGCTACTCTTTCATCATCATCATCATCTCGCCCTCTTCGTCGATGATGCAGTACTTCTTATCGATGCTGAAACCGCAGCACAGAACGCACCGTCTCTATGCGATTTAGAGTGTGCCACTTTGCTTTGGTTTAGGGCTCCCCAATTAGGGGGTTGTTGGATGCCATTGTATTTTCACAGGTCGTTGTCTTACTTTTTCTGCGTACGTGTTTGTGTCACAGGCTGCAACACATCTTGCAAAGCGTGGGCTGCCAACTGTGGTTTACGGCGAGGTAGCGGCGGCCGCAAAATCATCTAATGGCGCAGGTATGCATTGCTTGTGCGCCCCTGCCCCCTCCGCCGCATTCAGGATTTACTACATCTTCAGTTGAATTACTTATGTGTCAACTGCCAACAACTAGCTAGTATTAATCCCTGGTCAAATCGGAAAGAAAACACTGACAAGATTAGCATCACGCCTGCGCAAGGATGACGCGCAGAAATGTAAGACTTAATTTATTTTTTCCGAATGCCCTGCTTTCGATTGTATAGGCATCATTACATTACTGAATTATGCGCCTTGTTGGCCGACTCTTTGCCATTGAGGAACTAATTAAGTTTGTTTCTCGAATCCTATGCCTAATAATGCAGGCCGCATTCTTAGAAATCTACAAAGGAGACATGGATCAAGCTTTCTTGTTCAGAGGATACGAGGCCACTCTCACGCAGCAGGTACCCGCCGTTTCTTTTCGTTAACTCTTACTCCATCTGTAAACACCTTTTTTCATAAAAGTTCACAGTGGGAGTACTATTTTCCCATCCCATTGCCTAAACAACGCACAATTTCCTTTACAACTTGTTTTCTGCAGGAGGGACTGCTAAATCAGAACCAGTCGACACGACGCACAGTTTTTTCCGCAACCTGTTTTCTGGAGGAGGAATTGTCAAGTCAGAACCAGTTGACATGTTCAAAGCGGCGAATGATCGAATGTCAAGGGATTTTTGGATTTTCATGTTGTCCATGGAAGCTATCACGGGTTACGGTGCGTATAGCAATACGCATAAAAGATCGGATAAGCTAGGCACACAAATGTAAAGAAGATGCACGCACGGTCTAGAGATCTCTGGTTTTTTTTTCTTTTTCAGGTCTGAAAGATAATGCAGCGTATTTTTTGGAATATTGTTTTGTGAATCTGTAAAAACCCGTGCTTCTGAATCTCAAATTACATGAATGTTGCGTGTCCCAAGATTGGTAAATTTCTTTCGAACTGTACCTCAAAGGACCTCTGATGAACTACTTAAAGAAGATTTGGGACTATGATGTGCATTTTGATAGAATTGGAACTCAGTTGACGTTTGGACGAAAGAGTTAGGACCTCACATGCATTAGAACGTCTCTAGTCGAACTTGAATTAAGCTTCCATTTTAAGGAGTAAGCCGGACCTAGCTTAACTTCTATATAGTTTAGTTTCCATGGTCTGACATTGCCGGTGTGGTCTCTGCTGGCAATGGTTGGGTCCCTTCCCCGGGGATTGGCGAGGTGCTGGGGCGAAGGGCTTTGGGCGAAAGCCTTGCTTCTGATGGGGATCAGTTACCGGTGACGATGGCATGATGGTGCCTTTTCCTTTGGAGTTGTCGCCGAAGAGTTCCTCCACTCAACTAGGATGTGGTTGGTCGTTTCTTGAGCGGACATGGTGGCTATTGCTCTGGCTGGACCCTTTTCCAGGTTTAGTGGATGTTTGTGAAGGCAATCCAACGTCCTCAAGGCACAAGAGAACCAACTTTGCCTCTGAAAAAAAAACACAAGAGAGCGCACTTTGCAACACGTCGAGAGTCCACAAAAATGGATATTGAAAGAGTTTTGGTGTGCTTCAAAAGTGCTTTGGCATTGTACGTGGTCGTGTCGAGTATTAGAAGCCACATGTCCTATGGCAAATCATGATATGTTGCTTTATTTTGCACAAAATCATCATTGAAGATAAGAGGCGTGCCAACACAATGCAAACAGGATACATAGATTCCTCGCAGTCATCAAGTTATCAAGAACCGGAAAGTTCATACTCAGCTTCAAGATGATCTTGTTGAGCACTTGTGGGCACTTCAGAGTACTTGATTGTTGTGCTTCAACATGCTCTTCCTTTGGATTATTACTTCGTTGGACCTTTCGTGTGTTTGAACTTGAATAATTCAATTTGCAATGTTTGTGGATTGTGTGAACCTTAATTGTCAAGTTTGGATATAGTATACGTGTGCAAACATGTAGGAGTAGTTGAAATGAAATTTGCAAAACAAAAGTTAGAAGAGTTGGCAATAAAATTTTTAAGGAGTTAGTAAGTTATAGACTTTTTTTTTAACTCCTCAATCAAATTTGAGGAGTTGACGCCGCCGGGGTTCCGTCCGTGCAAAACCGATCCGAAAGCATTCCTCTTGAGGTCGAGTTGAGGTGCCAAAATCTTGAGTCAGGGTCCCGGCGGGGACAGCCTCGCCGGCCAATCCAACCCTCGCGGGCGGGGCGGGATGGTGGACGAGCTCGGCGAGGACCGGCGGAGCGCCGCTGCTACTGGTGACTGGCCCCCGGCTCAGCCCAGATCCGGCCGGGAGGGGCAGGTGAATCTTCCTCTCCAGATACGGCATATGATATGTGTCTCTCCAGATTCGTTCCTTCGTTGGCCGCCCGGAAACTGCCCGTTCCTTCTTTGTTTTCCTTGGGTTCCTTGGGTTCATAGCCAGATTAGAGCAGAGATAGAAGCAAGCACGTTTCATACAGGGATGCGGTTAAAATAAATACTAGTAATACTGCGCAGTCCATCTCATCCAGGAATCTAGGAATTAACAACAAATTCTACTCCACGACGCATAGAAAAGCAATTAAACCACAAACAAATTCCGAGCTATTCCTTCCTCGTTTCCTGCTCCTGTCCGTCATGGCATGCCGGCTCGCCCTATCCAGGGTAGTATTTCTTTCCTTTCCTTTCATTGTGTTACTTCTTCAATCGCTATGAATGATCTCGACCAATCTTGGGGCTTCAAGCCCGAAGGAACACCAGGTGTTCGTCCATGTGCTTAATGCTAGCTAGCTAGCTCATCGATTTCCCTCAAAAAACAAAAAAGAAAAAGGCTAGCTCATCGATGCTGAAACCGCGACACTGCCGCATCTCTGCGTTTCAGAGTGCTGCCCTTTGGATCTAGGGCTTATTGTTGAATACCACCATATGTTCAGGTCATCTTAATTTCTCTGCGTGCTTGTGTCACAGGCTGGGACGCATCTTGCAAGGCGTGGATTGGCAAACGTGATTCGCGGCGAGGTAGCGGCGTCCGCGAAATCAACCACTGGTGCGGGTATGCATTCATCATTGCTTTAATCCATCTACTTATGTGCCAACTGCCGACAACTACTGCTACTACTTTTGGATGAAATTGGCCCCTGCGGAAGGATGACATACACGCAGAGAAAACAAGACTTAATTATGCTGCCCAATATCCTGCTTTCGATCATACAGATATCACATTATATTCTGCGATCGACTTTGATTTGTTGGTTTGAAAAGATGACTAATTAGTTTTCTTTTTAACTCTGATGATGCTTAATAATGCAGGCGGTGTGCTTAGAAACCTACAGAGGAGATACACGTCAAATTATTTTGAACAGAGGGCACGGGCCTGCTTTGAAGCCGATTCTCTTCTTAAAGAGATTAATGACCAAGAAGCTATACGAGAGTTTGAAACGCAGAATCCCTTGCACTCCTCAGCTCTCTCCAAGTACATAAACGCCCGCATCAGTGCTGAGTTCAAAACTCGAGGTACCCGCCGTTTCTTTTCACGCATTCCTTTCGCTAACTGTATGTTATTCTTTTCCCACGAAAAAAGAAGCGCACAACTTATTTTACAACTTGTTTTCTGCGGAAGAAATTGCTAAGTCAGAACCGGCACGCAATTTCTTTGGCAACTTGTTTTCTCCAGGAGGAACTGCTAAGTCAGAACCGGTGCGCAATTTTTTTGGCAACTTGTTTTCTCTAGGAGGAACTGCTAAGTCAGAACCAGCGTGCAATTTTTTTGGCAACTTGTTTTCTCCAGGAGGAACTGCTAAGTCAGAATCGGTCCACCCGTCCAAACCATTGGACATAGCTTCTTGGATTGTGATGGGGACCACTGCAGCCTATCTTGGCCTTGTGCTCTATGCTATGCTTAACAGATCGGATGAGCTAGGCACGGATGAAGAATATCGTAATTTTTCTATCAAAGTGTTGGATGATTCGAACAAGGGGGTCACTGGAAAAGGCTGTACCTTGGATGAAGTGAACAAAGTGTTGGATGATTCGAGTAAGGGGGTCACTGGAAAAAGCCGTACCTTGGATGAAGTGAACAAAGTGTTGGATGATATAATCAAAGCCGTGGAATATTTGAAGAAGGCGGCCACAAATTCAAGTGCGGAGCCCAGTGATGTCAGTGGAAAAGGCGGTAACTTTGATGATGTGAACAAAGGGACCACAGATTCAAGCAGGAAGTCCAGTTACGTTGACGCCAAAAAAGGTAGCGTGTCGATGAAATCAACCACAGGATTCCGTGGTGTCAAGGGAGTTGACGAAGCAAAAGCTGAGCTCGAGGACTTAGTTCACTACCTAAGGAATCCCAAGGTGAGAGACATCACCATCACCAATTAAGAAACTTTGTATGCAGCCTGGTGCAATTCAGTTCTCCTTTTTGTTTCTGTAGACTAGATGTTGATTGAATTGTTTACCTAGCATGCTTAATTTGCAGCATTTCACGAGCCTTGGTGGCAAGCTTCCAAAGGGTGTTCTGCTTGCTGGCCCACCAGGCACAGGGAAGACCATGTTGGCGAGAGCTGTAGCCGAGGAAGCTGGCGTCCCATTCTTTGCACGCAGCGGCAGCGAGTTCGAGGAGATGTGGGTGGGTGTTGGGCCTAAAAGAGTGAGGGAGCTCTTCAGTGAAGCAAAGAAGCAATCCCCTTGCATCATATTCATCGATGAAATCGACACCATCGCTGGGCAAAGGCAAGTAAATGACAGAAATGGGGCGAGGGAAACTCTGAACCAGCTGCTCGTTGAGATGGATGGCTTCAAGCAGAATGACGGTATCATTGTTCTCGCAGCGACCAACTCCCCACAGTCGCTAGATAAAGCCGTTATTAGACCCGGGCGTTTTGACCGTCATGTTCAGGTTCCTAATCCAGATGTTGAGGGCCGGCGGCAGATCCTAGAGGCTTGTATGTCAAAGGTACATACTCTGTCCAGAAGTATAAGGCGTCTTCGTAATGTTCAACGCAAGACTTTGACCTTTCACTACAAATCTTATTTTTTCAGGTCAAAGCCAAGGGTGTGGATCTGATGACCATTGCGAGGGGGACACCAGGATTCTCAGGTGCAACCCTTACAAACTTGGTGAATGAGGCTGCTCTGAAGGCTGCCAAGGATGGGTCGGAAGCTGTTACGATGGATCACATTGAATATTCCAAGGACAAGATCATGATGGGCAGCGAGCGCAAATCGGCGGTGATACCTGATAACTGCAGGAACATGACTGCGTACCACACGGGAGGAAGGGCCCTTGTTGCTATCCACACGGATGGCGCTCACCTTATCTACAAGGCTACCATTATCCCGAGGGGAAACTCTCTTGGCATGGTGATCCAGATGCCTGAGGAAGAAGATGCCTATAAATTCTCAAGGAAGAAGATGCTGGCGAAATTGGACATCCTCATGGGCGGCAAGGTGGCTGAGGAGGTTATATTTGGAGAGAGCGAGGTGAGCTCTGACGCCTTATCTGGTCTAAGAGAGGCGACTCAGCTGGCGACAGACATGGTCACCAAGTATGGAATGAGCCAGCGGATCGGCCCTGTTTGCTACGGCAACAAGAATGATGGGAAGCAGACGGCAACCTTGAGCTGGCAAGCGACAGCCCTGGTCGACGAGGAGGTGAAAGAATTACTGGTCAAGGCTCGCAAGAACGCGGAAAATATTATCACGGCGCACCGCAACGAGCTTAATGTGCTAGCCGACGCCCTTCTCGAGCATGGAACTCTCACTGGGGACCAGATCAAACAGTTGGTAAATGGTCTTAAAATTGGTAATGCGCAGAACCAGGAAACACCATCTTCATCCTAACCCTAGCAGTGGAGATGTACAATGGTTTGGTCGGTCTATGAACTTTTTTTTTCTACTTGCATGCACACAAATGTAAAGAAGATGCACACCGTCTGAATTTCTCTGGTTTTTGTTTCTCTCTTATGAAGGGAATACAGCGTGTGTTTTGGAATACTGTGTTTTGAATCTGTAAACACTCGGTGCTTTTGAATCTCAAATACATGGATGTAATGTGCCCCAAGATTACTAAATTTCTTTTGACCTGTGTGCAGTGGGGTTTTACCCCACTGTAATCCTTATTTATATTTACTATAGAAAAGAGTTCATGTACAAGAGGATTATGCATTGTACAGCCTAGATTATAAGAGACTAGGCAAAAGGGATGCGCTACAGAGTGGTGAACCAATTATAGGAAGCTAGTAAGTAGCATATTGTTTTATTCAACAAGCCACAGTTTGTAGTTCATGCTTGTATATATAATTACTGCCAATTGTGAAAAAAATTCTGCATTAATTACCCCCTCTGAAAATCTTGTTATTTTCCTGTTTGGGCAAATAAGATATCAGTACCTACTAGCAAGTAGTAATCCCTAAAAAACACTCTACATAAACCGGCATAAGAGGCTAGGTGTGGTAGATCTTCTCATGGCATAGATCAGCATTAGAACAGAAATAACAATCTATGAGGGAGCACAAGAACACAGCAATAACAATCTGTGGCATGGAATTCATGAAGAGCTTGCAATTTACAAACTCTGGAAACTGGCAAACAGTGTATTACAAGACCGGGGACATGACACAATTGATACATCGTTGAAGCCCACTCGCTACTGGAAATGTCTATGAAAATAGCTAGCAGAGTCCACATATCATATTCTTCAGTGAATAACGCATCCTTCAGTTGCAGAGTCAGTTTCCACCATCACTTGATTACAGCCCATTTGGATGGCTGTGCTTATGGCATAAAAGATACCCAAAACCTCCGAATGAAGCGCATCCGAGACTTGCTCCAGAATTTTTGTTTCTTTCAGGAAGCGCTGTCTGTATTGATTTTCAAAATTTCTGGTGGAGGCCTGACCATCTTTCCTTTTGCTGCTGCTTTTGCCTACCCCCATTTGCTCAACCTTAAAGAGATGCATAAAAAGAGAATCAATATTATGACATATTCCATCAGAAGATCTAATATTACATCCTACATTTGCTCTATTCCTTTCATGTCTCGCCAGGCTGTCCCAGCAGCCCGGTGTTGAGCATTTCTGAGTGAGCATTTTCTTCTTTTTCTTCACCCCCATCAGTTTTTGTCTTCGGTTTGTTCGCTGCTTGTATCACCTCATCGACATTCATTATATCACCCTCCTCTTCTTTGATTCTGTCAAAATATTTGATAGATTTTGCTGGATTCCTTTCTTCCTCTCGATTCGCTTGAAAGTATCTTGCTTCAAACTTTTTACTGCCTTGTAAACTTTCTTTTCTACTTTGTTCTGGACCCCTTGATCGTCCTCTGTGCTCGGTACATCTTTCCGCCAGGACGGCCCATCACTGCCCTGTTTACTGCCTATGCTACTACTTGGCCAGAATTTCGCTTTGTCCTTTGAGCGCCTGGTCCTCTCTTCACCTGAGGCCCGCTTGTTGATAACAACTGTCCTCAGCCATGGCCCAAACTGCCGGGGCCCCGTTCTTGTGGATCCAGTCGGGCATGATTTCTCTGTATGCTCAAGAATTCCGCAGCCATAGCAGAAGTCGGGGATATTCTCGTATGTGAAGGCGACAATCTTTTTCTCCTCCTTTTCATCGTCCCCAAGCGCCGTCAAATCCTCTTCATCATCCTGAATAAAGCATGTTACTAACCTCATAATCGGCACGGTGATGTCCATTCTCACTTTGATCCGCATGAACGCCCCCGTCCAGTCGGCATTCGGGCCAGTATCCACCTCGAGAACCTTCCCAACCTGCTCACCAACCAGCTCCCCGGTCTCCCTGCTCATCGACCCGGCCGGGACGCCGTACGTCCTGACCCAGATCGGCACCGTGTCGAAACTGAGCTCGTCCACGGTGGTGGCTCCGGGCGCAAAATCCTCCATCACCAGCAGATGGCCGGCGAAGCTCCAGGGCCCGGCATCCAGAGCCTTCTCCTTGTCGGCCTCCTGGCGGAAGGTGAAGAGGAACCGGTTTCGGCCGAGGTCCTCGCACTCGACGCCGGAACCGGGGCTCCACACCGCCCCCAGAGACGTCCCCACGTGCTGCGCTATGGCCGGTTTCTCCGAGAGGAGCTTGCCGACCGCCTGGATCTTGCCGCTCGCCTGCGGGGAGGGGCATGGCTGCTGCTGCTGCCTGCCGGTGATCCTGATCCCCTTCTTCTCGGCCTCGGAGAGCTGCAGGCTGCCCAGCTTCCCCTGCAGAAATGCTCTCCTCGAGCCCCCCATTGCCGCAGTGCTGCTAGGAATCCGCCGCCGCCGCCAGGCACAGGAGCCTAGGCTTTCGGTGGTGGCTTCTCTCGGGAATGCCTTCGGAATTCGGATCCTATTCCTCACTCGATTTCAGATGGAGGCGGCAGCGCTGGAACTTGAACACGGGTTGAGTTGAGAGTTGAGACGGGTGAGAGGTTTTTTTTTTTTTTTAAGAATG
>NC_057808.1:547772930-547830071 GCF_018294505.1 Triticum aestivum
GAGAGAGAGAGGAAGAGAGGGGGCGAGAGAGGGGGCGTTTGTGTCCATAAATGGCGTATAGATAGGGAGACAATGTTGATGTTGTTTGAAATTGGCCTATGTACGGAGACGCAAGGGAAGCGAGTCATCGTGTGTGTGATAGGGACTTCATGAGAGATCTAAAATAGATGGTGTAGAGAACAATGTGCGAGATCGAGAACGATGATACATTAGGGAGCTATGGAAAGAGTCACGACATATATGTATACAGGGAGGAGCTGGGGCGGTTCCGCATGTGGGAGAGATAGAAAGAGGAGAGTGGTGCACAAGGAGACAAAGTGTGCTTGTTTTGCAGTGGGGGTGGTGTGTGAGGTGAGTGTGCGAGAACCACATAACTAGGGAGGTAGACGTTTGTGGGCGACGTTTTGTGTGTATGGGAAAGATACACTCTACATAGTGCGTGTGCTTGGGAAAGAGAGATGCCGGGAGACCTAGCTAGAGAGTGGGGGAAGAGATGTGTGCATGCCCAAGAGACAAAGTTATAGATACCTATATTGGGGTCCGGACTTTAGAAGAGAGAGGGGTGTTAATGTGCTCGTGTGTTGGTGTTTGGGGGAGAGAACGACTTCTCTGTGTGTGTGGGGGGGGCGACGAGGGTGGGGGGTTGGCTTCAGATAAAGAGTGAGGTGTCTATATTTGAGGGACTTTAGCGTAATTGAGATATATATGGTCAATAGTGTGTGCACTCAAGGTTGATCAATTTGTTTCACAGTTTGGACTATGAGATAACGATACTTTTGAACATGCGTGGTATACTTTGATGTACCAGAATTGCAAACCTAAGATTGGAATTTTGGAATTCGACTCCATCATTAGCTTTTGTAATTCATTTAAACGGAGGTACATTTTTAAGCCGGGATTTCGTGATTTCAAATTCATATACCAAACCTAGAGATATACACATACGGGCATGTTCAAACTTTATAATCATACACTTTATTCATACACATAAACATTTTTTGCTTTTGTCATCATATTTAGGATAAACACATTTGGAATTTCATTTGAATTGGACCATATGATGGTATTTGGTTGTAGTAGCTCAATGATCCATATTTGAATTGAATGGACAATCTAAGTTTCGAGTTGGAGACACTGATTTTCAAAACTTGCACTTTTTTTTGCGTGCAAAACAAACAAATTCTCGGCCATGATATCATAGTCGGCCGTACAAGAGCAGAATATAATTTCAGGCGCCAAAACCTTTCAAACTTCCCGCTCACATCGAAATATCTCGCGCCCTAAAGTTTAGCCCTGCGATATTCCTGTTTTACCCCTGCCACATGAACGAAAAAGGGCTGCTTTGGTAACTCCATTGTTTTCCCCTCTTTGCCCCCAACATTCTTCCCCAGAGCCCCTCCCCATCCCCTCCCCGACCCCCCAACCACGGCAAGCCGCCGAATCTAGTCCTCCGCCGCAGCGGTGGACCTCACACCCTGACGGATCTACCTTCCACACCTTGGAACCCCCAACTGCCAACTCACCACTTCACCGGAGCCGCTTCAGCGATTGGCTTGTACACCGTTCCAGATCTCCTTGACCTCCATCATGGTCCACCGCACCGGATCTGCTTAACTGGCGCCCTCGTCCACCACAGTGTAGGCCTTTCACTGACTCCCTTGTCCGTCCCTTCGCTGGCCCTTCATACAAGCCCTCGTCCGCGGCAACAAATCCGCCTCACCGAAAGCACTGTACAACGCGCCCGCCGAAGCCTTCGTCCACTACACCGGACCCGCTCCACGGACACCATATTCAACTCCACCGGCCCTGCTTTACCGACGTTGCAGCCTCATCAGGTTATTTTGATCTGTACTCCTTCGGTTTTTCTCTTTATCGTGCAACTGTTCACTTACCACAGATGAGCTTTCTTGTATGTCGACAGGCGCCGCAACCGTAGCACCGGAGCCGCTTCAGCGACGGCGACAGCCGGCCCAAACTCAACCGCAACACGAGCACCATCGGCAATCCTTAGCTATCAAGTATGCCAATGATACCCATACACCGCCGAGAATCAGGTACTATTATCCAACGGCCGGCTCCTACGTTCACTTTCTTAGCATACGCACCGCACCTTTGAATTTCTTCAGGGCATGATTCAGTTTTTCATGAGACGCGTTATTCTGCTTGCACCGTAGGGCCATACTTCTGGCAGTGAACATGTTACATGTGCTAAATTACATACCAGTGCACATATAGTTACTATGCTTTAGTTTTGTCCTAAGTATTACTGTACTTCCTAGATATCACTGCCTACTATTTTACTTCTTGCATGCTATATTTATGATAATGGTGTTGTTCTGATGCCACCTGTTGGTTCCATGAGACGGCTTCATGTTCTCTATGCTTAATTACACATCAGCAAACTAGCATGTGGTTCCGCTGGTTTTTGTTCGTTTTACCCTACATTTTCTGATGCTAGCTATTACATCACTGCTACGAGCGTCTGTTCATTACTTTTTTGTGTGTTCTTGATCTTCCCAAGTGGCATGACTAATTTGATGCTTCTATTAATTATGGAGCTGCCAACCCCATCAAGCAAAATATTTGTTCTTTTGGGGCTGGCACCTCGAACAAGCATAAAAATAGAGGGAAGCAGATATATTGTAGTGTATGCACACACCCTTCTTTCATTAGTTTAGATGAACCATTGATGATCAATTCGAACCAGTGCATGCGATTAAAATTAATTTTACCTAAATAGAGGGTGCAGAATAAACTACAACAAGTAGATTTGCAACCACGGGATGCTGACGATATCTTCAAAGAACATTGCAACAGCAGCGAGGCTTCATAGCAACATACGGTAAGCCAGTGTGTTTTAGTACATATGAAATGTAATGCGTGTGGGCTGCTTTCTTGGCTTGTGCCCTCAACCTGTAATCCTACAGAATAACAAATAGTTCAGTTGTCTGCTTTGCTGTATTGCTTGATTCGAATGCTTGTTTGTTACTTGTTACGCTATACCTGAGTTGGCCAATATGTCAGCATTGCCTGTTGTACTATCATAAAGAAATGCATGCCTAGTTCATTTGAGTCCTTAACTTTTCCTCTGAACTTCATCACAAGACTGTCTTCGTAGTTTATATGAGGCCACACTGTTAAGTGCTTTCTCAGATTATTTCAACTGCTTAGATGCCTTGGCAACTTAAATATAGCGGTGGTACACTCCCTTTCAACTAGGGATGTCAACTGGGTCCCGTTTAATCCCGATTAAAGTCCACTAGTGGTATGATAGTTCAAAAGAGTTTTTTGTTTTTTGAGGAAAATGAACCAGGGAGCTAGCAAAAACTAACTAGATGGGACTGGCGGATGTCGTCTATATGCCACTTACATCCCTAGTTTCATCTTACCATTTTAATTTCTTCTCGGCTGATGCTACTTCGAACCATTTAAATATAGCTTGCCATGCTCGGCAATAATTCGTATGTCGTTTACCATGTAAGCTTACTGCCTAGATCATGCGATAAATATCTCTTACTTATGTCCAGCGGAAACCTTTTAGGATGCCGTTCACACTAGGACACAATGTACAATCCCAAAATCTATTTGTGGAAGCAGTGGCCATCCATGTTACCAAATGGTAGCAGTTCAGAGGCAACACCGCCAGAGAGCAGTCTGAGCACATATATTATAGTTCTTGAGGCTCTACTAGAGGCAGAAAGACATGGTGTGGCTGCCATGAATGAGGTAATCTCGATCTTGAAGCTGGAAATTATGCAATTAGCTGCACGCATTATCCAAGCAACCCAAGAATTGGAGGAAGTAAGAATGTTGCATTTGAAGACGGAGGAGGTCCTGCTGCTTCTGCTATCTGAAGCCCAGGGTAATCCTAGTTCTTCTTTAGATAGCAGTTGAAATTGTCATTAGATTATTGTACTTGCATGTTGTGTCATGTCTCTGAATGGATTATGTTGTAAGACCCCCTATGTTGTCCATGTGTTGTAATGATCTGAATTTTTTAGGCGAGGTAATCCGCGGTACTTGTATGATTGACATAAGGTGAACTGTTTTTCGTGTGAGCATATTGTATTGGCTGAAATAACTGTTTGACTCAAAGTGTATCCAACCTACTGAATCCGAAGATCACGACATTTCTAAATCATAATCATATATAAAGGTGGAATAAATCTTTATTGTGGTTTTGAAGAAATAAATAACAAAACGTAGATTATCTGTGGATATTCGTAATCGAATAAAAATTAGATTTGGATTTAGTTGCCAGGGCCCAGGGCAAACATGAATGCTAATTCTCCCAAGTTTTGAACGAAGCGGCTAAACACCCACTATCATTTGTGGGCTGCCTGAAGCAAGTGTTTGCGGGATGGAAATTATTGTCTACCCCTGACACTTGACATCCTTATCGACCGGATTTACACTGCTGTCGATAAGGGTAGACTAGTAACTTCAATCAGACGTGACACGACGGCCTCTGAGCCCATTCAGAAACGGTGGGCGCCAAACGTGGGCGGCAAAACACATTTGATTCAAGCTCGTCCGAAAGACATGTGTCTTTCCCTCCATTTCCCCATTCATCCACGGTGGGCGGCAAAACAAACTCTCCTCGTCCGAAATCGATGTAGGCTAATATTTTAAATAGGGGCAGATGTGTAACTTCCCTCAGACGTGACACAACCGCCCTACCTGTCAGCCCCGTTCATACACCATGGGCGCCAACCGTGGGCGGCAAAACACCCTCTCCTCGCCCGAAATCGTTACTGGCAAATATTTGGGAGATGCGAGATTACCGTCCTATCCCCAACCGACGTGATGTCTAAAATTTTAAATGGGGGATAAGTTCGTAACTTTGCCACATTTCAGACAAGCGCGTCCCAAAGTTTGAGATCCCCCCTCCCCCTCCATTTCCCCATTCATACACTGTCGGCGCCACGACAACCTCCCCACTGCGGCTAGCCTCCTCCGTCCTCCACCCCATCCTCCACCTTGCCGGAGCCGCTACCCCTACCCCGTCGTCCACTGCAAGAGATGGACGTCTCTCATCCACGGCGCCGGACCAGGATCCTTCATCGCGTCGTCTCGCTTCATTGGCGTCGTCGTCCACTTTGCCGTTGCCACTCCTACGACCGCCTCGTCCACGGCAACATGATTTATCCCCCAACCCGGCCGTCTGCCATCTAAAGTCTTCTTCCCCGCCGCCGACAGCCATCGCACCCGCAGCACCCTCAACGTATCACCAGGGGCCTACACGGCGTCGCAAGAGAGGTGGTACTCTTCCATATGTGCTTAAGTTATTGATCTCACCCAGAAAATAGATCTTAAATTGTTTACTATACTTTTCTTGTCCGTACCAAATCGTAGTGGCTAGTTGAATGCAAACATTGGTTGCGAAGTAGCTTTGTCCGGTTTGCACCTTCAGATCCGCCATGTCACGGTCACTATACTCGTAAAGCTTATGGTTTCCCCCCTTTATCTTCACTACCATGATCGTAGGTGCTTCACTGCTTCGTGTCGTGCTAGCACTGCTCCTCAAGACCTCAACCCATCAAGCGAAACAACATGCCACTCATAATTCCAAAGCTTACGTGTTGAAATACGAATCTGATATGATGCTCATATTACTAAAATAGAGAACGTTTAATTGGTCACCTAATGTTCCTATATTCATTTTGAAAAGCATGTGCGCCACCCACTGGTCAGCTAGTTCCACTTTCCTGATTTTACTCTTGATGCTTAGGGTTTTCCCCTTTTATCTACTCTACCATGATCTGCTTAGGTGCTTTCTGTCATACTAGCATTACTCCACCCTTCCAGCTAAACAACACAACACTCAAAATTCCAAAGCTTAGCTGTTCAAATATGATTGTGATATGATACTGATATTAGTTAACAGACACATTTAATTGGTTAGCTAAAGGTCCCACTTGAGTTTCCAAATGCATGTCGCGACATATAGAGAGAAAGCATAATTGCATTTCTTTGTCACTTGTTGACTGTACTTTCTTGTCCATACCAAATCTTAGTTGTTATTTCAAAGCAAATATCGATTGCTAACTACCCTTTGCGCGGTTTGCAGCTTCAGATCTGCCATCCCACTGCCACGGTCAACACTATACCCATCATGCTTACGGTTTCCCATTTTATGATGACCACGATCAGCCTACGTGGTTCGTGTCGTAATAGCACTGCTCCACCCATCGAGCTAAACAAGCTTAGTTGTACAAATTCAAATCTAATATTATGCTGATATTAGTAAAACTGAGAGATGTTTAATTGGTCAGCTAAATGTTCCTACTTTAGTTTCTAAATGCATGTGAGCCACATATGGAGAGACCGGAAGGAATAGTATTTCTCTGTGCGCTCTGGTTCATCATGGGTGGCCAACCGACATTGTATAGAAAGACTTGTAATATCTTCAATCTGCTTGCTCTTCTGCTCTTCTTTAAGATGATCCTCTTCTCCTGCGGTCGACTGGTCAGGTCGAGTTATTCTCCCTTAGTATATTTTGAATCTGTCAGGTCAGGTCGACTTGTTCTTCTTTACTATATGTTGAAGCTGTCATCTACGAAGTATCATCACTTCTGGAGCTCTCATATTTTGAGTAGTAGGCCACATTATATTAATGCACACACCAAATTACAGCACGCATGGCACCTCTTAGAAGAATTGCAGAGATAGTACAAAGGGGTTTACAGGGAGGAAGTATTACATTAGAATCACTTCTGCATTACAAAGATAATCTCACTTGTTTTTATGTTTTCATGCATGTCAGGTATTGAACATTATCAAAATGAATATGAGAATGGGCGCATGAGAGGAATATTGCGGAACAATCCACTAGCTAACAAACTTGGCATGGTGGAGGATGGCCTATCTTATTCACCCATCAAGGTGCATGCTCTAACATGGCAAGGTTGTATTGGTCGCACATATTTTGCATCTGACCTCTTGCATTACTTCTACTTTGTTACACCATCTACTTAGTTTAAGCATCATATGTGAGTATATGCCATACCTATCCATTTTCTGTACCTATTCCATGTGTCGTCATACTATGTTTTTCCAGTCAAATGTTGTTCTTTCGTAATAGATGTCCAAAAGGAAGAGGGTGATTGCAGATCCTCAAGGAGTACAAACTAGGTATTTGGAAAAGGTAGTGATACTTGTTAAATCAGATAGATCAGCAGCCACAGAAAACACAGGCCCAACTGTAACAGACTTTACCCCTACTCCAGTGGCCAAACCCCTATTAGAACTGCTGACAGCCCAGCGTCAGGTACTGTCTATGATATCAATTCAAAATTTGAACTCCTAAATTTCTGAATGTGCCTTACCTTCTCTCTTATATGAAATCTAATTTCAGATGAATCTCCTTGCTCAAAGGATCATAGGATCTCACGACAATACTAGGCTCTGCATTGCTCTTGTCAGTACCTCTTGCCCTTTGTCAGCATACTTACACTCATTGCTGTTTGATTATGTAGCATCACTGTAAATGTTCGCTTCTTTATCCTCCCTTTGCTTGAAATTATAAGATCTATATTTACTCTTAGATAAATGTAGAATTAACATAATGGTTATGAAGTTTGGGATTGCTCATGTAAGTACCTGTTGTCATGTACTCCCTCTGTATTGAATTAATTGTTGATTAATCGGATGTATTTAGAACTTAATGGTGCTAGATACATCCATTTGAGCGACAACTAATAACGGGCGGTGGTGGTATTACTGCACATGCATCGCGAGATAGTTGATTGTCTAGCATTACTCTGCATCTTATCTGCCCTGCCCTCCACTTTCTCCAAATTATCATATCTACATTTACTCTTACCAAAATGTTGAACAAAGCCAATGCCACTGCACACGTTGATGTCTGCATTCCTCTTGTCAGTACCTTTTGCCTTGTAACGCTGTACTTAATTAATTGCTATTTGATTATGTATCATCAGTCTGCACCTGAGCTTCATTATCCTCGATTTCTTCCAACATTATTTGATCTATATTTACTCTTTGCGAAATGTAGAATAATGGCAACGCTTATAAAGAATTTTCTTTGGGGAATTTATTGAATTATCTTTCCATCAACATGGAGAAGGGCTTTGTCCAGCCCGTGTTAACATGTAATGTAAGTTCATCCTTCTCAAGCCTTCAAAATTTGTTCTAGTATAGATTTGGATAGGCATCATTTCCTCCACTGTTGTTTACATCTGATTGGATGTTTGCAACAACTACCAGTTTTAAATTGTAGTTGTAAAAACATGTTCCTTATGCAGAACAGATCCATTTATTTGCTTATATAATTGTGAAACATGTTACGTGTCTCCTTGTTTCTATTTCAAAGTCGTATCTCTTATGCCAGGCAGAACTTTAGGAAAGATAGTGAGCCAAACCATCTAGAGGACAGCGAGATGACCCAAGGTCCTGTCTTGATGAAGACAGTGAGTTGAAGCTACTCACCAGCAGGTGTGAGACAACCTCTGTGCAGTCGCTGCCTCAATCAGTTCGACTTCTTCAGTCTCAACTTAAAGCGGAAAGGCTTGCTTCAGCCCAGCTCCGACTTGAAGACAAAGATGTAATGAAGATGTCAGGGGACTGCCTTGCACACTATGGTGCCATACAGCTAGGGATGAAGCATCTATCGTTGACACAACTGAGGTCTCATCAGCTTGTTCGGCTGCTTGCGGGGCCCGAGCTTTCCAGGTCTAGTGCCTTCTGAAGTGCTCTCAGTTTTGTTTATTCTTTTGTCGGCGCGTTTATATGCACTGGTGGCGACCTTTGATGCCCAGTGTATGTAATCCGCGGTCATTTTGCGCTTTATTATCACCGGTAGCGAACTTTGATTCCCAGTGGATGTTATATGCCGTAATTTCTTTGTTGTATAGTCTAGGTTTATTCTTTGGTCGGTATGCTGTAATTTAGGCCGGAAGGTTCAGTGGATCACAGTGTTGTCGGTCTTCAGGCCGGCCCGTTACTCATATGGGCCAAAACGTGGGCCTATAATCATCTTGGGCCATTAGCAGGTCTAAACCTATAGTAGTTTCCTGCCTTTAACAAGCCATGGGCTACATATTTACTATAGTGACACTGGGCTTCCTACGAGCCGTAGTAACAATGGGCCTTCTATGGTCCATAGAAACAATGGGCCTCTTGCGGGCCGTAGAAACAATGGGCCTTCTACGGGCCGTATCATCAATGGGCCTTAGACGGGTTGTATGATTGATTGGCCAAACATGGGCCAAAAACAGACCGCATTATGGCCGTAAACGGGCTAGAGTTGGAGTCGTCCGTTCATGGGCCGACCATAACGGGCCATCGTCAATAGGCCGTATTTCATGACGCTACGAAAATGGCCCAACGTATTAACGGGCCACAAACGGGCCGACTGTAACCACGGGCTGAATTTGGCCCACAAGCAGAAAATGGCAGTAACGGACCGTAAGTAACGGAATGCTGGAAATGAGCCCAAGAATAAATGGGCCTTGAGAAGGCCGAAAGATAACATGGGCCGCAAACGGCCCAATGGATTAATGGGTCGTTAATGGGTATAAAGTGATACACTGTTCATTACGGGCCAGTTTCACCATGGGCCGTTAATGGGCCAAGAGTTACAAAGGGCCTCATATGGGCCGAAAGACATCATGGGCCATACATGGGCCGGAACTTAAAATGGGCTGGAATCATATTGGACGGCCCAGATGACGCTACTGGGCCTAATTCGCATAGGTCGTAACGGGCCCTGGGTTAGCGGGCTGTAAATGGACTATATGCGAACATGCCGTTAACAGGCTTTCCGTGGGCCGGCCTGCCACCTTTTGACCAAGTCAAACGGGCTGGCCTTTTCACAGGAATGGGCCTCTGTTCGGCCGTGCCACGTGTCGACGTATCATAGGCGCCTTCGGTCCAATGAGTGGATGACATCTGTCCCAACGGTGAGCCGACACGTGTTTCCTCCAGCCAATGATGATTTTACACGTGGAAAATACCCATTGGTCGGGGCTGTTAGCGGGTTATCGGATCCAAAACCGGACCATATAGCTTAACGGCGTTCCGTTACGGTGGATGCCACGTGTCGGTCACCCTTGACGAAAGCACTTCTATGACGTGCGATTTATCGTCATGGAAGTGGACATTTCCGTGATGATAATTTTGGTAACGTCATGGAACACTTCTACGACAGCACAGGTATGACTATCTTGATTCTATCATAAAATTGTCATGGATGTACATGCATGACAAAAAACGCGACCTACTGTGACGAACAAGTATTATCACGGAAATGTACTTTTTTGTAGTGATAATTCCCGAACCCGCATGGTGATAACCCACAAGTGTAGGGGACCGCAACAGCTTTCGAGGGTAGAGTATTCAACCCAAATTTATTGATTCGACACAAGGGGAGCCAAAGAATATTCTCAAGTATTAGCAACTGAGTTGTCAATTCAGCCACACCTGGATAACTTAATATCTGCAGCAAAGTGTTTAGTAGCAAAGTAATATGATAGTCATGGTAACAGTGGCAAAGGTAACGATAGCAAAAGTAATATTTTTGGGGTTTTGTAGTGATTGTAACAGTAACAATAGAAAAGTAAATAAGCGAAGAACAATATGTGAAAAGCTCGTAGGCATTGGATCGGTGATGGATAATTATGTCGGACGTGGTTCATCATCTAACAGTCATAACATAGGGTGACACAGAACTAGCTCCATTTCATCAATGTAATGTAGGCATGTATTCCGAATGTCGTCATACGTGCTTATGGAAAAGAACTTGTATGACATCTTTTGTCCTACCCTCCCGTGGCAGCGGGGTCCTATTGGAAACTAAGGGATATTAAGGCCTCCTTTTAATAGAGTACCGGAACAAACCATTAACACATAGTGAATACATGAACTCCTCAAACTACGGTTATCACCAGGAGTGGTCCCGATTATTGTCACTTCGGGGTTGCCGGATCATAACACATAGTAGGGGACTTTAGACTTGCAAGATAGGATCAAGAACTCACATATATTCATGAAAACATAATAGGTTCAGATCTGAAATCATGGCTCTCGGGCCCTAGTGACAAGCATTAAGCATAGCAAAGTCATAGCAACATCAATCTCAAAACATAGTGGATACTAGGGATCAAATCCTAACAAAACTAACTCGATTACATGATAGATCTCATCCAACCCATCACCGTCCAGCAAGCCTACGATGGAATTACTCACGCATGGCGGTGAGCATCATGAAATTGGTGATGGAGGATGGTTGATGATGACGACAACGACGAATCCCCCTCTCCGGAGCTCCGAACGGACTCCAGATCAGCCTTCCCGAGAGAGTTTAGGGCTTGGCGGCGGCTCCGTATCGTAAAACGCGATGAATCCTTCTCTCTGATTTTTTTCTCCCAGAACACGAATATATGGAGTTGGAGTTGAGGTCGGTGGAGCGTCAGGGGTCCCACGAGGTAGGGGGGCGTGCCCCCACCCTCATGGACAGTGTGTGGGCCCCCTGACGTGGATTCTTCTTCTCATATTTTTTGTATTTTCCAAAAATATGTTTCGTGGAGTTTCAGGTCATTCCGAGAAAGTTTTTTCTGCACTTAAATAACGCCATGGAAAGTCTGCTGAAAACAGCGTCAGTCCGGGTTAGTTCCATTCAAATCATGCAAGTTAGAGTCCAAAACAAGGGCAAAATTATTTGGAAAAGTAGATACGAGGAAACTTCCAGAAGGATCCAGAGGATTCCAGAGGGGTCCGGAAGTCCACAAGTGGGTCCACCATGACCCAAGGGCTAGCATGGGCTGCGGGGAGGTGCCCTCGCCTTATTGGGCTAGGCTCATGAAGTCCTCAAAAGCCCATGTGGCTAGGGAAGGCAAAAAAGGAAGGAGTCCTAGTAGGAATATGATTGGACTTGGAGTCCAAGTCCTCTCCCCCTTAGCTGCACCCTAGGGCTTGGAGGGGATGTTTCCCACACCCCTCCACCTGTATATAGAGGGGAGGGGGCGCCCCAAGTGGACACACCAAGCCCTTGGCGCCCCTCTCTCTACTGTTACTCCGTAGTTCCACCGCCTCGTCCCGGCGACGCTTAGCGAAGCGCTGTCGGTTCTCCACCACCACCATCACCACCATGTCGTCGTGTTGGTTGTGATCCCATCTACTTCTCCTCTCCCGCTTGCTGGATCAAGAAGGAGGAGATGTCATCGAGCCGCACATGTGCTAAACTCGGAGGTGCCGTCCGTTCGGCACTAGATCGGTTGGATCGTGATCGGATCGCGAAGAGTACGACTACATCAACCGCGTGATAAACGCTTCCGCTTAGCGATCTACAAGGGTATGTAGATGCTCCCCCCTCTCATAGCTATGCATCTCCATGGATAGATCTTGCATGTGCGTAGAAATGTTTTGTTTCCATGCAACGTTTCCCAACATGAATCGCCAGGGACGTGGGTTTAACAGGATAGAGCCCGCCACCCGAAAAGCGAGAAGCTGTGGCGGGTAGTCCGTTGCACCCGCCATTGCTAAGATGACATCTTTTGGATGGTACCAGAATTTCAGCTGTGGATGGGAGAAAGGCTCACCTGCCATTGTTGGCCCACCGAGTAGTGGTGGTCGGTTTTGCCTGCCCGCTAGTGTTAGGTTTCAACACGCGGCCAAATCTGAAAAGGCCTACCTATGGCGGGGTCCGTTTTCCGCGCGCCATAGCTTACTATGTAGCAGTGGCGGCCATCCATTATCACCCGCCATTGTTGTATTTCCAAATTAGTTGTGGCTGGTGATACACTGCGCCCGCGACTCAATAGTGTTCACCTATAAGCCCATTCCCAGTAGTGAAGGCGGGGCAGGACTAACCACCGGGGGGTGAATGTACCTCAGTGGCATGCCAGATCTAGCCGTTAAAATCCACGAGAAATCATACGATGCCGAAAATCCTCAATACCTGACACGGTGCCGTCATATGGCCCTTGTAGGGTGTGGTAAAAGTTTGAGCGTGTTTCGCAGAAGCCTGACCGGAGTCCGCTTGTAAACTGCACCATCTATGAGGTAGTATCTAGCTATCGAGAGAGAATGTGTCTCGTTTGTGAAGGAAGTGCGCTGCCCGTTGCTCCGTTGACTTCAAAACTTCTTGTGCTCTCAAAGGAGGCCATTGCATGACACGCGTCAGGACATGGCATTTTTTGGGCATCCCTGCAATATTTGAGACATTAATTGCATCCGTAGGGTTTCAATGCGGGAAATTACAGATTTGTGTGGCGGCCACCTAAAATGATGTGCAGAAGTGGTTTGTAAAATCATATATGATGTCTTTGCGGTATGTACTCCTAGCGTAACCAATGGAGGGGCAGGACCCACCACCGGGTGGCGAATGTACCTCGGCGGCATATCGCATCTAACTGTTTAAATCCATGGAAAATCATACGATGCTGGAAATCCTCAAGACGTGGCACAGTGTCGTCATATGGCCCTTGTAGGGTGTGGTAAAAGTTTGAGCGTGTTTAGCAGAAGCGTGACCGGAGGGTGTTTTCTGCAAATCTGAAGAATACATGATTTCAGCTTATTTAAATTTGAAAAAATAGTATAACAACAGAATCCTTTCAAGATTTCGATAAAAACCTTACAAAATTTGTCAAAATCGATGCAAGTATTAATTACTTGTGATTTTAACAAAGTATAACAACCTATATACAAAAATACATGAGGTCACATTTCTAACATACTCAAAAACAAAAACAAACTTAATATTCATAATCTATGGAAAATGCTACCCCAAATAGATATAAATTTGTGTATGTCGTTTAAATTTAGATAAGTCAGATCAAATTTTAACTAAAAAGAAAACAACTTAAAATTTTAAAAATAAAGATATAATCTACACCGGCTCAGGGCCATCGGCATAGATTTGACGGCGTCAGCCGACCGTCGGAGGCCGGGTAGCCAGTGCCGCCTATATGCCGACGGCCTTTCTATATGCTAACTCCCCCCAGCTTGTCTTCCTCAGTGAGACTTGGCAGGCTGCAGTTAAGATGGAAAAGTTAAAGTGCAGAATTGGTCTAAGAGGTTTCTTTGGTGTTAACAGTGATGGTATGAGTGGGGGGCTGGCACTATACTGGGATGAAAATCCTCAAGTTACGGTGCTAGATTCTTGCCCAAGATATATTGATGTTCTGGTTGTGGATAGTAGTATGGATAAACGGTGGCGAGCAACTTTTGTGTATGGTGAACCACGTGTGGAAAATCGTCATCACATGTGGGATCATCTAACCAGATTAAAGGCTGCTTCACAAGAACCATGGCTAGTGTGTGGTGACTTTAATGAAGTCCTATGGCAGAATGAGCACTTTTCAAGAGCATCAAGGTCAGAAGGACATATGGCACTATTCAGGGATTGTTTGCAGCTTTGTGAACTTGAGGATCTTGGCTTCTCAGGTATGCCGTTTACATATGATAATGGTCAATATGGAAATAATAATATTAAGGTGCGATTGGACCGAGCATGCGCTGATGAGCGATGGAGGGACTTATTTTCGGCCACTAAGGTGGTGCACGTGGCATCTTCATGTTCGGACCATTGTCCGTTCGTGATCCAAATAGTACCGACTTTTGACCAGCGACGTCCCTCCGTTCCTAGGTACGAGATCATGTGGAAGAGGGATTCAACCATCCCACATATAGTTTCTTAGTCGTGGGCAAAATCAAATCCCCAAGGTAACTCGGATTCCGTTGCTGCTTCCTTGAAACAAATGATGATGAGCTTGCGTTCTTCGAGCAAGCGTAACTTTGGTCATGTTAACCGTGAGATAGAAAAACTGCGCTCTGAACTCACCAATTTGCAGGAGGGTAATGCAGATAGACATGTTGTAAAACAAAAGATGAATGCCCTAGATGAACTCTTGTAGAAGAGATGATGTGGCTTCAGCGGTCACGAATTACGTTGCTTAAAGAAGGTGAACGCAATACAGAATATTTGCATCGGAGAGCGGTATGGAGATCACGCCGTAACCATATTCAGCGACTACGCAAGATTGATGGCACATGGTGCGATGTTCCTTTAGAGATGGAAAGGATGGCTGAGAGAGTCATGGACTAAGGGGTCCTTGGGCGTCCGGCCTGTTAGCTATGGGCCGGACTGATGGGCTGTGAAGATACGAAGATCGAAGACTCTCTACGTGTCCGGATGGGACTCTCCTTGGCATGGAAGGCAAGCTTGGCGATCAAATATGAAGATTCCCTTCTCTGTTACCGACTTTGTGTAACCCTACATCCCTCCGGTGTCTATATAAACCGGTGGGTTAGGTCTATAGGACCGAATCCTCATTATCATAGTCATATAGGCTAGACTTCTAGGGTTTAGCCATTACGATCTCGTGGTAGATCAACTCTTGTAATACTCATATTCATCAAGATCAATCAAGCAGGAAGTAGGGTATTACCTCCATAGAGAAGGCCCGAACCTGGGTAAACATTGTGTCCCTCGTCTCCTGTTACCATCGATCCTAGACGCACAGTTCGGGACCCCCTACCCGAGATCCGCCGGTTTTGACACCGAGATTGGTGCTTTCATTGAGAGTTCCACTGTGCCGTCCTCAAGAGGTTTGATGGCCCCTTCGATCATCTACAACGATGCTGTCCAAGGAGAAGTCTTCCTCCCCGGACAGATCTTCGTATTCGGCGGCTTCGCACTGTGGGCCAACTCGCTTGGCCATCTGGAGCAGATCGAAAGCTATGCCTCTGGCCATCGGGTCAGATTCGGGAGCTTGAATTACGTCGCGAACATCCGTGGAGACTCGATCTTTGACGGATTCGAGACTACGGCAGCCGCTCCCTGTCACCTCGATGAACATGACTTAAATCTGTCATCGGACCACATCCAGAGATAGCTCCTGTAACTACTCTGGCCTTAGATCCGGAGCAAATTGCGCCATCCGAAGACGGGAAGTTCAACCCCGCCACGGAGGCCACGGATTCCGCGGTGTTGGAGCCACACACAGACTTAGCCTCATGTGATATCTGTGTCACCGGAACTCCGGACTCGTTTCCGGCTATAAGTTCCAAACCATGTGCGTCCGCGGACGCTGAGCTTGATCGGTTATCGATCTTCGAATTCAGCGCCGCAGACATCTTCCGACACTCGCCTTTCGGCGATGTGCTAAACTCATTAAAGAATCTGTCCTTGGCGGGAGACTCACAACCGAATTATGTCTGGTTCGAACTGGAGGCTGATGATAGAGAATTTCTTTTCCCACCCACCACCCGCTTCATAGCCACTGTCGATGACTTAACCGACACACTCGATTATGACTCCGAAGACATCGACGGTATGGACGACGATGCCGGAGAAGAGGAGGCCCAAGCCACGCCGTTCACCGGACGATGGACGGCCACCTCCTCATATGACGTATACATGGTGGATAAGCCAAAAGATAATAGCGGTGATGACAAGGAAAACCCAGTGGAGGGTGAACCCCCTAAGACACAACCAAAGCGCTGGCGTCAGCGGCGCCGCTCTAAATCGCGCCGCAGAGACAGCAATACCGGCACAGGAGACGACAACACTCCGGATGGTGCCGAAGACGTAGAAGACCACGACGAACAAACTGCCGAACAGGACAATCAGGAGGATGGACAAGTCAGCCCTGACGAACAGCCCATAAATGAAGACTCAAAGGACGGTAGTTATCATCCGCTCTCCAAGGAGGAGGTGAGCCTCGGCAACGAAGACTTTATCGTGCCCGAGGAACCCCTCGAGCAGGAGCGCTTTAACCGCCGGCTAATAGCCACTGCAAGGAGTCTAAAAAAGAAGCAGCAGCAGCTTCAAGCTGACCAAGATCTTCTCAACGACAGATGGACTGATGTCCTGGCAGCCGAAGAATACGGCCTCAAACACCCAGTCAAGAGTTACCCGAAGCGCCAATTGCTACCTCAGTTCGACGAGGAAGCACCATGCAGCCGACCTCGACGTGGTCGGGACAATGCGGCAAACCGACCATCGCGCGGTCGGGATAAAGCGGCAGCTCAAGCCGAACTGCAGTCCGCCCCACCGCAATGTAAAAATAGAGATAAGACAGCTCGGGGTTCTACACACGACCTTCGACAGGACCCGGACAATGGAATAGGACATACCACTACATGTGTGAACATGTGCCAAGTTGAGTCACTTAAATCATTCAAAGGAGGATACCACCGCACTATACCACATCACAACCAGTTTAATAGCATGTTGGCACGCAAGGTAAAACATTATAACTCATAGCTAATCAAGCATCGCACGAGCAACTATAATCTCTAATTGTCATTGCAAACATGTTTATTCATAATAGGCTGAATCAGGAACGATGAACTAATCATATTTACAAAAACAAGAGAGGTCGAGTTCATACCAGCTTCTCTCATCTCACCATCATATATCGTCATAATTGCCCTTCACTTGCACTACCGAACGATGTGAGTAGTAATAAGAGTGCACGTGCATTGGACTAAGCTGGAATCTGCGAGCATTCAATAAACAGGAGAAGACAAGGCAATATGGGCTCTTGGTTAAATCAACAATAATGCATATAAGAGCCACTTCAAAAATTTAATTACGGTCTTCTCCTATCGACCCCCAAAGAAAAGAAAAGGAATAAAACTATTTACACGGGAAAGCTCCCAACAAGCGAAAGAAGAACGGGAAATCTTTTTGGGTTTTCTTCTTAATTTATTACTACTACAGCAAGAAAGGTAAACTAACTAAAAGCTACACTAACTTTTTTTCTTAAGGTTTATCAAACACACAAGAAGAAAGCAGGAAAAGAAAATAAACTAGCATGGATATTACAGTGAAAGAGTATGAGCACCGACATCTAGCAATGAGTGTGTGGACATAAATGTAATGTCGGTGAGAAATACGTACTCCCCCAAGCTTAGGCTTTTGGCCTAAGTTGGTTTATTGCCACGGATGGCCTGGCGGATATCCATAGTTGTAGCCGGGGTCGTACTGTGATGCGGCAGTTATTGCCTCCTGGGCTGCAGCATGGCGGCGAGCTGCCTCTGCCCTCCTCTCGTACTCATCTGCCTCCTCTCTGGTAATGAAATGTCTTCCTTTTGCCTCCTCACAAAGGAACTAGTGAGATAGTGGTACTGGCGGCACTTCTCTCCCTCGAAGTTCACAAGATCAGCGTTACACAAATACGCGTTAAATTCTTCCTTGATTCCTGCTCGATCCATAAAGCCTTCTGAAGGCCATTCACAAGGCCGCACTGGAGCGTTCCTTGGTGGCTCATCATCGGCATCGCGCATTGCGAGCCTGGGTCCTTGCTTCCTTGAAGGACCACCTTGGTATATTTTCCTAAGCATATTTCTTCCTCTGAAAAATTTCTGAAATTTTTAGTAACTTCAAATAAAAGTGAACCAAGCTCAACAAAATTGATAGCAACTACTCCTACAAGTGCCTAGAGCCTATATCATGCATTAGAACTACTTGGAACCATATAAATTTGACATGCAAGCTTAAGAACATGGTCACCTAGGCAGCACAAATTTGCAATGAATAAAGCACTAGAACAAAAACTAATTGGACAATGGAGGAGTCACATACCAAGGAACAATCTCCCCAAGCAGTTTTGTGAGAGGTGCTTTGAGCAAGGAGATCAAAAATCATAGCAAAATGAGCTAGAACTCGTGCTTGAGCTGGATGGTGATTTTTTTGGGAGGACGAAGAAGTGTGTGGGTGCAGGAATAAGTGGAGGGGAGCCACCATGGGCCCACGAGGCAGGGGGGCGCGCTCTGTAGGGGTGGGCGCGCCCTGGACCCTCGTGGCCAGGTGCTTGCTCCCCCTGCTGTGTTCTCAGTGCCAGATATTCTCAAATATTCCAGAAAAAATCATATTCCACTTTCAGGGCATTTGGAGAACTTTTATTTTCGGGGTATTTTTATATTGCACGGATAAATCAGAAAACAGACAGAAAAATACTATTTTTTCTTTATTTCAATTAAATAACAGAAAGTAGAGAGAGGGTACAGAAGGTTGTGCTTCTAGTTTCATCCATCTCATGCTCATCAAAAGGAATCCACTAACAAGGTTGATCAAGTCTTGTTAACAAACTCATTCCGAATAACATGGAACCAGAGAAATTTCGAATAACACTATGTTACCTCAACGGGGATATGCACATCCCCAATAATAAGAATATCATATTTCTTCTTGACAGTAGGTAGAGGAAATTCAAAACCTCCAAAAATAAACGATGGAATTTTTCCAATAGAATTGATACTGTGGACTTGAGGTTGTTTCCTCGGAAAGTGTACCGTATGCTCATTGCCATTAACATGAAAAGTGACATTGCCTTTGTTGCAATCAATAACAGCCCCTGCAGTATTCAAAAAAGGTCTTCCAAGAATAATAGACATACTATCGTCCTCGGGAATATCAAGAATAACAAAATCCGATAAAATAGTAACGTTTGCAACCACAACAGGCACATCCTCACAAATACCGACAGGTATAGCAGTTGATTTATCAGCCATTTGCAAAGATATTTTAGTAGGTGTCAACTTATTCAAATCAACTCTATGATATAAAGAGAGAGGCATAACACTAACACCGGCTCCAAGATCACATAAAGCAGTTTTAACATAGTTTCTTTTAATGGAGCATGGTATAGTGGGTACTCCTGGATCTCCAAGTTTCTTAGGTATTTGATCCTTAAAAGTATAATTGGCAAGCATGGTGGAAATTTCAGCTTCCGGTATCTTTCTTTTATTAGTGACAATTTCTTTCATATACTTAGCATAAGGATTCATTTTGAGCATATCAGCTAATCGCATACGCAAGAAGATATGTCTAATCATTTCAGCAAAGTGCTCAAAATCCTCATCATCCTTTTTCTTGGATGGTTTGGGAGGAAAAGGCATGGGTTTTTGAACCCATGGTTCTCTTTCTTTAACGTGCTTCCTAGCAACAAAGTCTCTCTTATCATAACGTTGATTCTTTGATTGTGGGTTATCAAGATCAACAGCAGGTTCAATTTCTACATCATTATCATTACTAGGTTGAGCATCATCATGAACATCTTCATTAATATTTTCACTTGGTTCATGTTCATTACCAGATTGTGTTTCAGCATCAGAAATAGAAATATCATTTGGATTCTCAGGTGGTTCAGCAATAGGTTCACTAGAAGTATGCAAAGTCCTATCATTTTTCTTTTTCTTCCTTTTAGAAAAACTAGCTGCATCAATATTATTTCTCCGAGAATCCTGCTCAATTCTCTTAGGGTGGCCTTCAGGATACAAAGTTTCCTGAGTCATTTTACCCCCTCTAGTTGCAACTCTAACAACAAAGTCATTATTCTTACTATTCAATTCATTGAGCAAATCATTTTGAGCTTTAAGTACTTGTTCTACTTGAGTGGTAACCATCGAAGCATGTTTAGTAATGAGTTTAAGTTCACCTTTAACTCTGGACTTATAATCACCCAAGTGTTCAATCATATAAGCATTTTGTTTTAATTGTCTACCAAAATAAGCATTAAAATCTTCTTGCTTAACCATAAAGTTATCAAACTCATCCAAACATTGGCTAGCAAACTTAGTACGAGGGATTTCAACTTTATCATATCTATAGAGAGAATGTACCTTTACTACCTGTGTCGGGTTATCAAGACCATGAGTTTCTTCAATAGGTGAAGGATTAAGATCATATGTTTCTTCAACAGGCCGTAAATTAAGACCATGTATTTCTTCAATAGGAGGTAAATTCTTAACATCTTCAGCTTTAATACCCTTTTCTTTCATAGATTTCTTTGCCTCTTGCATATCTTCAGGACTGAGAAATAGAACACCCCTCTTCTTCGGAGTTGGTTTAGGAATAGGCTCATGTAACAGCCTGGATTTTTGGCCCTTTTCTTTTTCTTTTTGATTTATTGGTTTTTGCTCTGTTTTTCTTTTGGAGTGGTTCTGTGGCCTTGTCACCTGGGAAATCATCCTCATTTCCCCTCCCAAGTGGATCATCATTCTCAAAACCCTGCCAAGATATTTTCACTTCATTGCTTGACCAAACCCTAAAATCCTTTTCTAGGGAATATTCCTTTTTCTATTAAAGGAATAACCCTGTCTGCCCTAGGTTGTGAAGCAACCTTTATTTCCATCACTCCTAAAATTCCCAAATAATTCTCATAAATTTTTTGGGTCATATATTTCTCAAATATGTCAAAATATTTCATTTGTCATGTTTATCATATTGCTCAAATAATTCATTTCCTATTCTGCCCTAAATGGCACATTGTGAAGCAAGTGCTATTTTACTTTTCCCAATTGACCTCAAACTCCTTGTACACCTTTTCCTGTCCATATCATTGCCACATGCCAAAATGCAACCTCATTTGCCTAGTAATTATTTAATTATGATTTTCTAAAGTTTCTATCCAGAAAGAAGCTTTGTGAAGGAGATGCAAGCTAGGCATATCTAAATGAGTTTCCATTTTGCATGATCCCTCATACCATCATGTAATAGCCCTCCACCAAAGTAGAGCTCATGTCATGCCTTCATGTGAGCTCATCTTCAATTCTTTGATTCTGCCCAAAATTTCAGTTTGTGAAGCAAGTATATTTTATCTTGCTCCATTATGTCTGCAAATTTTTCTAGGCCTTATATTATTCATATAACCTACCTCCACACATTTTGGGCCTGGTTCATCAAGCCAATATTCCTCTAGAATATTTCCAAGTTTCTGTCCAGAATAAAGCTTTGTGAAGCAAGTGCCACTTTGGTATTTCCAAATGGCATGAAATCTTTACAGAAGGTTCATACCATCATATAACTCCTCTCTGCAATACTTCAGCTCACAGAGATCAAGTATGTGAGTGTATCATGCAAATCTCTAATTCTGGCCAGTTTTGCACTTTCTACAGCAACCCTCATCTAAACTCCTCCTCTTAGTCTGGATTTTGGTGCTCAGCATCACCTTAGTGTTTTATCATGACCAGACACACTCTTTACCACGGTACCGAGTTGGTGTAACCACAGCAAGTTACAAACACCTTCTTACTGATTTACTTTTGGAGCTAAGTGCAAATCTCTTCTTTGCCCCTGGACCGATTTATTTCTTCAGTTGGACTAAGGGCACCAAGGTCCCTCCACTGGACATGGTTGGCCACGCCAAAGAGCGCCTCTTGCGCCAGTGCGGGTGGTGATCACGCTTGCGTCATGGTTGCAGGCGTGCTCTGGCTTCTTCCGGCCACTATGCTCGTCTCCTCCCTTCTCGTCTCGACCTAAAACGTTGTCCAGGAGCTAGACCGTGCTCTACTGCGTTTCTCTGCGTCGGTGGCTCGTCGTGGTTCGCCATAAATGCGCCGCTAGAACAGTGCCCGTGCCATGCCCAGCCTCTGACCTCCATTAGAGCACTACTCAAGCTCGCTAGCGATGCTCCAGAGCCTTACCCGCGGCTATTTAAGCGTGCCCCGAGACCTCCCTCAGCTCACCCATCTCCCCCTCGCCTCATTTGCTCTCTGGAATCGGCACAGCCAGCCGTTGTTCGCCGTCATCCTGCATGGCCGCCTCGGCCTCGGCTTGGGTCCGGCCACCACGGCCCTCATCTCCTCCTCCCGAGCTGTCGACCAACTCCCCCTCGTCCCACTGAGCCTCCCCACCCCACCAGTTCGTCGCCGGAGTCTCTCTGGCCGCGGCTCCCGGAGCTTGGCCGTCGCCGTTGCTCTCGGCCACCACCTCGACCGAGCCCATCCGGTGCTCCTATCTCCCTCCCGTCGCCACCAGAGCCTCCACCACTCTCCGGCGAGCCTCCCCAAGCCCTCCACCTCGCCTCCCCGCCTCCGGAGACCCCTGCCCTCCACCACCACCGCCCGCCCCTGCCTCTCGGGTCTCCTCCGTCCCCGCATCCTCCACTCCTCCCCGGCGGCCTCCCTGCACCAGAAAGGAGGCGCCTCTGCCTCGCGGTCCCGTCGGTGGTCTCCGTCTGGCCGGAGATGGCCGGAGCAGGCCGGTCCCCTCGCCGCCCCTCCCCTACTCTGCCTCTGTTTCACGCAAGAAACAGGGCGAGCGGGAGGTAGAGGACGAGCGCCCGTGCCCCCACCTCCTGTCCCTGGGCCCCACGCGCCAGAGGCCCAGGCGCCTCTGCCCACGTGGCAAGTGGAAGCGTATTTCTCAGAGTACGTCTCCACTTTTCTGAAAGCGTATAATGTTTCTACTTCGGCCTGAAGTACATTTTCTGAGAAAGAAAGCGGATTTACCTAAATCTGTTTCTGCCTTATCCACTCAGGGACCCGTTGGTGATAAATGTTTCACAGATTGGTCCCTGTTCTTCCAACCTTCACAACTTTTCAACCGTAACTCCGATTCAGGTGAATCCAAAGCCCACTTCTTCGTTTCGTAAAGCCCGTTCCAATGGAATCATTTTCACCATGTTTTGACATTCTGAAAATGACCATTTTGCCCTTGCGCTTAATCAGCCCCCTCCGAGAATGAGCGTTTTTTGGTGATTCGTTCCGCGAGCTTCTTGCATTTTCTCCTGGTGATTTCTTCCACCCTAGGCAAGCCACACCCTCCATTTGCATGATTGCAATGCAGTGACATGGTTTCTTTATTAAAACTTGTTTAAAATATTGTGTTAGCTATGTATGATTTGTTCATGGCATTTCTCGGAGTATTGTTTGATCTTGATATTGCCATGATATTGCTTGGAGTTCTAGGATTTATATTTTGATGATTATGTGGGTGACATGTGCCTTTGGATTCTTAGTGGCTATTATGTTTATTTTCCATGATGGTATCTGTTATTATATTTTGGAGTATTACTTTGGATATCATGCTGCCTTTGGATTATTAGTTGGAGTTGAGGTCGGTGGAGCATCAGGGGGCCCACGAGGCAGGGGGGCGTGCCCAGGGGGGGCAGGCGCGCCCCCACCCTCGTGGACAGGGTGTGGGCCCCCTGACGTGGAATCTTCTTCCAGTATTTTTAATATTTTCCAAAAATAAGTTCCGTGGATTTTCAGGTCATTCCGAGAACTTTTGTTTCTGCACATAAATTACACCATGGCAATTCTGCTGAAAACAGCGTCAGTCCGGGTTAGTTCCATTCAAATCATGCAAGTTAGAGTCCAAAACAAGGGCAAAAGTGTTTGGAAAAGCAGATACGACGGAGACGTATCAGCAGCATAGTCTTCTCCGCTCGTATACCCGCGAGGGCATGGAGGAAGACGACGAGTGCAGTCGCAGGAGCAGGGGCTGGCCCGACATCCACGGCCTCGAGTGCGGGCACGGCGTCGAGCCCCTTAGCGGTGGCCTCCTCGATGTAGTCCGCAACCTCCAAGTAGAATAGCCCTAGGCAAACATGGCCCGACACGTAGGGCTCGTCGCAGTTGTAGCATAGCCCCTGACGATGACGCTCGAGCTGTTCGGCTGGTGTGAGCCGACGAAACGGGCGAGGCGCAGCCCGGGCAGGGGGCCGGGGAGTCTGCCGGGCACACCGGGATAGTAGTGCATGCTGCATGGCCACCGCATGTTGCTCGAAGGCGCGGGAATAATGCATGGCCGTCTGGAGGTCCTGTGGCCCACGCATCTCCACGTCCACGCGGATATGATCTGGCAGACCCCCAACAAACAGCTCGGCCCGCTGGTGAGCCGTAAGACCGGGCGCGTGGCAAACTAGGGCCTGGAAGCGATCGGCGAAGTCTTGCACCATGGACGTGAAAGGCAAATGCCCAAGCTACGCCAGGCGGCTCTCGCGGATCGGCGGCCCGAACCGTAAGAGGCATAGCTCACGTAATGCCGCCCTCGTCCTGCTCGAGGGCGTAATACCACGTCTGCACTACGCCTCGGAGGTGATAGGAAGCGAGCCAGGTGCGGTCAGACGCCAGCGTGCGCTGCCCCCTGAAAAACATGTCACACTGGTTAAGCCAATTCAGGGGGTCCTCGGTGCCGTCGTAGGTGGCGAACTCGACCTTGGAGAAGTGTGGCGGCGTGTAGCTGTGGCCGATGGGAGGGTACGCCTCATCGGCGCAGAGCTGCGAGGAGGATGGCACCAAGTAGGTGGGCATCAAGCCCCCCTGGAACAGAGGCCCGTCGACACCGTCGTAGGGACCGACAGAGCTGGAGGGGCCGCCGAGCTGCAGAGGCAACGCCGACATAGACGGGACGTGCGGCTGACCCGGGCCATCGTGTAGACCGGCGGCGACGACCCAGCCAACCAGGCCGGTAACGGGGACGGCAATGGGGGGAACCGCACCTGGTGGATGGGTACCCCGGCCGCCGTTGTCGGAAGGGCCGGTCCCGAGGTGGCTGGTGGCGGTGGCGGCAGCTGCAGCTGCTGCAGCAGCGACAAGGCGGGGGCGATGGAGGGCGACAGGGGCGGCGACGGCCACGGCAGCTGCGGCGGCCCGGTGATGGTGGCGACAGGAGCCGCGGGCTGTGGCCCATAGGGTCCCGCCAAGAAGAGGCGGATGCCCTGGACCGCCTGGGTGAGGTCCCGGAGCGTCGCGGACATCTCCTCCGGGGTGAGGATGGCAGGGGCCATCCCGGCGGCGGAAGAGACCGGTCTGGTCAGGGGCAGGGTGGTGCCCACGGTGGTCATCGGTGACGAGGCGGCGATCGGCAGCGGGACGGTGGTGGTGGGCGGAGCAGGGGACATGATCAAGCTTGAGACAACTGATACCAGATTGATAGGAACCGGGTCCCTACCAGGACGAGCTCTTAGGTTATAGGGGTGGAAGGGAGGTTCGCGTGGAGGAAGGCGAGGCCGCCAGCACCGGGGCGCCCTCGTCGCGTGCATGAGAGGAAGAGAGGGCGCAGGGGCGACGACTAGGGTTAGGTCTCCTGGCTCCCTTCAGGAAGCCAAGCAAATATGATTGCTTCTGCTTAATCTCAAAACGGTTCCATACACGAGTTTATATAATCCTGCTAATAAGATAATTGGGCTAAGCCCCTAACATGATAAGATAATTTGGGTTGGGCCCCTAACTGCTTGCGCCAAGAGGCCTCCTCCGGCTATAGTGTATGCAGGTCATAACATCTCCCCTTAGAACTATCTTCTGCAAGTTGGGACATCGCTCCAACATTGATCTTATAAACGTAAACTGGTGTTCTAGTGAATCAAATCCAGCGAATTCTAGCTCTTTCAGAAGCTTGTTTTCGAAGCTGCTGTCCAAGTGCATTTCCCACTAAGGAGTGATTCTGGTAAGGTAGGAAGCGGGTCTGGCCTCACCCAGATCGCATACATGTTCCAATACTTGCATTTGTGTGACCGATTCATTACATATGTCATTCGAATCAAGCTTTAAACAACTTCCCACTAAAATTGGTGAAAAAGTAAAGCTTCAAATGTGGACAAGAGAAATACAGACAAACACATCACCTCAATATGCAACATTTCGATAGATGGTGCTTCTACAAGAAAGGCCGTTGTCCATAAAATGTCGAATTCAACAAATATACACGTAGGGACAGCTTTCGTAGCTTGCTGAATGCGGCGCGGAGTTCCTCCATTTTAGGTTGCAACCAAAGCTGATCACAACATTAAATAAACAAACAAAATGAGGTTATCAATTAATAGTTTGCAAGCACAGAAATGAGATTGTTAGTCAACAAACACATCCATAAGTTCAGCCTGTTGGCTGAAGGAGTTTCCCCCTAGCGGCAGCTAGGGTTTCCATGTCCTCTCTGGCGATCTGATCGCTGGCGAGTCTTTACCCAATACAAATTGCATCCCCTACGTAGGGTTCCCCATCTACGTCGAGAGAGGCCTCCCAAGCCTCGCAACGATGGAGACGGCAGCGCACGCGTAGTCAGGTACGAGCGGCGGCAGCGGTGCCGCCAAGAGATCAGATCTCGATGACTTCATGGAGCAGTTAAACCTGGATGATGAAGTCTTTGACAATCTGGTGATTGATGAGAATGATCCCGAGATCAATGAAAGTGTTAGATGGTTAGCCCTAGCTAGGGTTCACATGGACAAAACCTTCAGCCCGGCCGCCTTCTACAAGGATATGCGGGCGGCGTGGAACCCTGCCCAGCAGGTGAGATTTCATCCAGTTGGCCCTAACTTGTTCGTTGTTCAGGCCGCTTGCCTCGGTGACTAGGAATAGATGATCGAGCAAGGTCCTTGGCTGTTCAGAAATTTCCTAGTACCGACGTGTCCGTATGATGGCTTCACCAAGGCGGAGGAAGTTCCTACGGTGTACATGCCAATTTGCCTACAGATCCACAAAATCCCTGAGGGTTTTTGCAAGAAAGGTATTGTGGAACATCTTCGCAGGAACTCAAGGAAAATTCTGGAGATGAGGTTGAACGGTAATACTCGTGGTGATTATGTGAGAATTAGGGTTCACCATGATGTGCGTCAACCGTTAACCAAATTCGTCAATATTGTACGAGGCAAGGAGCGTCAGGTGTTCCTGGTGTGTTATGAGAAATTGGCTCGCTTTTGTAGCGTCTGTGGCATCATAGGCCATGAGTTCAAAGAATGTGGTGCTGGAATGCATGAGGAGAAAAGCAAGAAGTTTGGGGCCTGGTTATATGTGGATGGCCCTAACAAATCACGACCCGATGGTACCAATTGGGGCGGATATCAAAAGCCTGACTATACGCCCAACCGGATGAATCTGTCAAAACAAACTATATATTGACCCTGAAACAATGGATACCGCATCAAGCCCGTCGAAAACCCCGCACAAAGACATGCAGGTTGATCCATCGGTCAGGAAGCGGTTGGCTATGGATGCGGCGGCTGCTAATGGGAAAGGGAGCACCAATGACTCAAGAGGTGTTCTCGCTCTAACCCTTGTTAATGGGGAAGATTGATGTGGGATTCAGTCTCCTACCAACAGCTCCGGGAGTAAGCGAGCGAAACTAGGCTCTGAAGATATCTCTGATGATCGATCGGCGGCCTCCCTCGAGGAGGACCACCGGACACAATGAGTTCACTAGTTTGGAACTGCCGGGAGGGGGGGGGGAACCGTCGGACAGTTCGTGAGCTTTTGGCCCTCTGCAAAGCCAATTTCCCGGGGTTGGTTTTTCTCTCTGAAACTAGACAAGCCTCAAGCAAAATTGAAAAGCTTAAATGGAGATTGCAAATGAAGGGTTTTGCGGGTGTATCAAGTGATGGTTTGAGTGGGGGTTTGGCCCTATTTTGGGATGAGAATCTGCAAGTGCCTGTTTTGGATTCATGTACACGGTATATTGACGTGTGGATTGTGGACGGTGCAAATGATAAATCATGGAGAGCGACGTATGTTTATGGAGAACCACGGTGGAGAACAGACATCGTATGTGGAGTTCTCTATCAGCTTTACAGGCTATATCTCCGGAACCGTGGCTGGTTTGTGGAGGCTTTAATGAAGCAATGTAGCAACATGAGCACCTCTCCCTTAATCAGAGGTCTGGAAAATCAAATGCTACAGTTCAGGGACTGTCTACTAACATGTGAGTTAATGAACTTGGGGTTTTGTGGGATCCCGTATACATATGATAATGGCCAAGTGGGCGATAGAAACGTCAGTGTGCGTCTTGATAGAGCTTGTGCAGACGAAGCATCGAAGGATCTGTTTCCCTTTACACAAGTTGATCATCTTGTGTCTTCGTGCTCGGATCATTGTCCCTTGATGGTGCGGCTTTCACACGTGGAACCGCCCAAGACTAGGGCTATGCCCCGATACGAGATCATGTGGGAACGGCACCCGGCGCTGGCCTCTGTCATAGCTGACCGGTGGGGGAAAAGCAAACCTGCAGGTAATCTAGGTGCCGTTCGGGAAGCCCTTAAGGAGATGTTGGCGAAGCTGCGTTCGTGGAGCAAGGAGAACTTTGGTTATGTCACGTCTGAAATTGAAAAGCTCCAGGGACAGTTGGCAGAAATGCAACTTCAAGATGCGGATAGAGCTTCGATAAAATAGAAAATGTATTAGTTGGATGAACTACTCTATAGAGAGAAGATGCTTTGGTTACAGCGATCGAGGATCACGTGGCTAAAGGAGGGAGAACGAAACACTTCATATCTGCACCGTCGGGCAGTGTGGCTGGCTCGGCGTAATTACATCCAGCGATTGCATCGAGCTAACGGTACCTGGTGTTCTATGCCATCAGATATGGAGCGCATGGTCACCTCGTACTTTAAGGAAGTATACACCAAGGATCCAACGCTTGTTCCGGAGGGGGTGCTCGAGGGAGCACCCAAAGTGACACAAGGCATGAACGATATCATGTGTGCGCCCTTCTCAGAGGAGGAGGTGTCTAATGCCGTTTTTCATAAAGGCCTGATCAAAGCACCTCGCACGGATGGGCTCCCAGCTAGGTTTTTCCAACGCAACCGGGCCACACTGAAGTCAGAGATTATCGTTGATGTGTTAGATTTCTTCAAGTCAGGAGTAATGCCAGAGGGCGTTAATGATACGGCCATTGTCCTTATTCCAAAGGTCCCTCATCCAAAGGAATTAAAGGACTTCTGACCGATAAGCTTATGCAATGTGTTACACAAAATCGTATCTAAATGTCTGGTTAACCGCCTTCGACCATTGTTGGGGGAGTTGATTTCGGAGAATCAGAGTGCATTTATTCCTGGACGACTTATCTCGGATAATTCAATCATTGCCTTCGAGTGCATTCATCATATACAATCGCTGAAAGCTAACAAACTCGGTGCTTGTGCTTACAAGCTTGATCTCTTGAAGGCATATGATCGTGTGGATTGGGAATTTTTGGAGCAAGCCCTAATTAAATGGGTTTTTTTGTAGGAGTGGATTGCTTGGATAATGGCTTGTGTTAAGTCTGTCAAATATTCTGTCAAGTTCAATGGAAAATTGCTTGAGAAGTTTACCCCCTCCCGGGGGCTTAGGCAAGGTGATCCCCTGTCTCCCTTCCTATTTCTTTTTGTAGCTGATGCGTTGTCCGCTCTGTTATCAAAATCAGTTAACGAGGGAGAGCTCAAGGGGGTCTCTATTTGTCGAGGAGCACCGGTACTATCTCATCTGCTGTTCGCGGACGATACTATGTTGCTGTTTGAAGCGACGGGCCACCAAGCGAGCTTTGTCAAGGGTTTGTTGAACACGTATTCCAGGGCGACGGGGCAACTTATTAATCCCGACAAGTGTTTCATCCTTTTCTCGGACAATTGCATTGATTCAGTGGCAGTGGAGATAAAGAACATTTTGGAAGTTACGGAACAAGTATTTGAGCCAAAGTATTTAGGCCTACCTGTACCGGAGGGAAGGGTACATAAAGGGCAATTCAAAACCGTGCAAGACAGGCTGCGCAAGAGACTAGTTGATTGGAGCGAACAATATGTGTCCTCAGGCAACAAGGAAATTTTAATTAAAGAAGTGGCTCAAGCAATACCGACTTATGTGATGAGTGTCTTTCGCCTGCCGACATCCGTTTATGATGATTTGACTCAGATGATGAGACAGTATTGGTGGGGAGTGGAGAACGGTAAAAGGAAGATGGCTTGGCTCAGTTGGGAGAAGATGATTCTACCCAAAGATATGGGAGGGATGGGGTTTAGAGATATGCGGGCGTTCAACCAGGCGTTGCTAGCTAAGCAGGCTTGGAGGCTACTAGACTGCCCTGACAGCCTGTGCGCTCGACTGCTTCGGTCCAAATATTACCCGAATGGTAATCTACTGGACACAGTTTTCCCCTCTAGCTCGTCTACAGTCTAGAAAGGAATCACATATGACCTTAAATTGTTGAAGAAAGGACTCATATGGAGGGTGGGGAACGGTACGATGATTAAAACATGGAGAGATGCCTGGATTCCCAGGAGATATGACTTTAAACCGATAACCCCGAAAGGTGATTGCAGACATAATTGGGTGGCTGATTTCTTGGAAGAGTCAGGAGCATGGGATGTGCAAAAACTAAGCCAATATTTTTGGGATATGGATGTCCGAGAAATACTGAAGATACGAACATCCCCGAGAGGCGGGCAAGATTTCTTAGCATGGCACCCCGAGAAATGTGGCAGGTTTACTGTTAGAAGCGCCTACCGCCTCGCTACTTCAGCCGGGCCGGCAAGGTTGGGATCATCTAGCACTGGACCAGACAGGCACCGATCGATTTGGAGAAGGGTATGGAATGCAAACCTACCTCTGAAGATGCGGATACTATCATGGAAAGTGGTGTCCGAGGCGCTGGCAACAAATGCATGCAAGAAATATAGACACATCTCTACACAGGACACATGCCCGCTTTGTGGTTCTGAGAGGGAAACGAGTTTTCATGCGCTGATCACATGTGATCATGCTCAGGCGCTTTGGATGCAAATGCGCCAGGTTTGGGCTTTGCCGAACAATCAGCTGTTTAAAGATACAGGGAAGGATTGGCTCCTGAATAATCTGATAAACTATGATGATACAATGAGGGACTGCACAATTATGCTTCTTTGGAGAATCTGGTCGCTACGATCTGATCTTACTCATCATAAGCCGATCCCCTCGACCACCACGACAACAGATTATCTCCAAAGCTATATGTCATCGCTTCAGCTGGAAAAAAGATATACCACCGAAGAAATATTGAAAGGGAAGATGTCGTCGGTGGATATTAGCTTGACTATCCCGCGGGCGGTAGTACCGACGCTGCCCTGGCCGAAGCCTCTACCCAGACAGATTGCTTTGTCGATGGACGGAGCTTTTTCAGAGGCAGATGCACTGGTGCGTGTCGGTCCTAAACAAGCGGTTTTAAACCCCTTTCCGCGATGACATTTGGAACAGTCGTCAAGTGAGTGTGTGTGATAGGGTGTCCTTCCCACACGACCCAGAAATCGTCGGGGATAGGCCCTCCTGGGACCCAGGCTGGGGCCATGTGCGATCGGGCGAGGCATCGAAACCCTATCATTTCCGTAGGTATGTACATCCCACACGGTAATCCGAGAAAATCATTTCCGTAGGTATGTACATCCCACACGGTAATCCGAGAAAATCATTTCCGTAGGTATGTACATCCCACACAGTAATCCGAGAAAATCATTTCCGTAGGTATGTACATCCCACACGGTAATCCGAGAAAATCATTTCCGTAGGCATGTACATCCCACACGCTGAATCCCAGAAAATCATTTCCGTTCGTATGTATATCACACACAGTCAATCCAGGGAATACGTTTCCGTTCTTATGTACATCCCACACAGTCAATCCAGGGAAAACGTTTCCGTTCGGATGTACATCCGGGTACATAAAGGGCAATTCAAAACCGTGCAAGACAGGCTGCGCAAGAGACTAGTGATTGGAGCGAACAATATGTGTCCTCAGGCAACAAGGAAATTTTAATTAAAGCAGTGGCTCAAGCAATACCGACTTATGTGATGAGTGTCTTTTGCCTGCAGGCATCCGTTTATGATGATTTGACTCAGATGATGAGACAGTATTGGTGGGGAGTGGAGAACGGTAAAAGGAAGATGGCTTGGCTCAATTGGGAGAAGATGATTCTACCCAAAGATATGGGAGGGATGGGGTTTAGAGATATGCAGGCGTTCAACCAGGCGTTGCTAGCTAAGCAGGCTTGGAGGCTACTAGACTGCCCTGACAGCATGTGCGCTCGACTGCTTCGGTCCAAATATTACCCGAATGGTAATCTACTGGACACAATTTTCCCCTCTAGCTCGTCTACAGTCTGGAAAGGAATCACATATGACCTTGAATTGTTGAAGGAAGGACTGATATGGAGGGTGGGGAACGGTATGATGATTAAAACATGGAGAGATGCCTGGATTCCCAGGAGATATGACTTTAAACCGATAACCCCGAAAGGTGATTGCAGACATAATTGGGTGGCTGATTTCTTGGAAGAGTCAGGAGCATGGGATGTGCAAAAACTAAGGCAATATTTTTGGGATATGGATGTCCAAGAAATACTGAAGATACGGACGTCCCCGAGAGACGGGCAAGATTTCTTAGCATGGCACCCCGAGAAATGTGGCAGGTTTACTGTTAGAAGCGCCTACCGCCTCGCTACTTCAGCCGGGCCGGCAAGGTTGGGATCGTCTAGCACTGGACCAGACAGGCACCGATCGATTTGGAGAAGGGTATGGAATGCAAACCTACCTCTGAAGATGCGGATACTATCATGGAAAGTGGTGTCCGAGGCGCTGGCAACAAATGCATGCAAGAAATATAGACACATCTCTACACGGGACACATGCCCGCTTTGCGGTTCTGAGAGGGAAACGAGTTTTCACGCGCTGATCACATGTGATCACGCTCAGGCGCTTTGGATGCAAATGCGCTAAGTTTGGGCTTTGCCGAACAATCATCTGTTGAAAGATACAGGGAAGGATTGGCACCTGAATATTTTGATAAACTGTGATGATACAATGAGGGACTGCACAATTATGCTTCTTTGGAGAATCTGGTCGCTACGATCTGATCTTACTCATCATATGCCAATCCCCTCGACCACCACGACATCAGATTATCTCCAAAGCTATATGTCATCGCTTCAGCTGGAAAAAAGATATACCACCGAAGAAATATTGAAAGGGGAGATGTCGTCGGTGGATATTAGCTTGACTGTCCCGCGGGCGGCAGTACCGACGCTGCCCTGGCCGAAGCCTCTACTCGGATAGATTGCTTTGTCGATGGACGGAGCTTTTTCGGAGGCAGATGCACTGGTGCGCGTAGGTCCTAAACAAACGGTTTTAAACCCCTTTCCGCGTCGACATTTGGAACCGTCGCCAAGTGAGTGTGTGCGATAGGTTGTCCTTCCCACACGACCCAGAAATCGTCGGGGATAGGCCCTCCTGGGACCCAGGCTGGGGCCGTGTGTGATCGGGCGAGGCATCGAAACCCTATCATTTCCGTAGGTATGTACATCCCACACGGTAATCCGAGAAAATCATTTACGTAGGTATGTACATCCCACACGGTAATCCGAGAAAATCATTTCCGTAGGTATGTACATCCCACACGGTAATCCGAGAAAATCATTTCCGTAGGCATGTACATCCCACACGCTGAATCCCAGAAAATCATTTCCGTTCGTATGTATATCACACACAGTCAATCCAAGGAATACGTTTCCGTTCTTATGTACATCCCACACAGTCAATCCAGGGAAAATGTTTCCGTTCGGATGTACATCCGGGTACATAAAGGGCAATTCAAAACCGTGCAAGACAGGCTGCGCAAGAGACTAGTGATTGGAGCGAACAATATGTGTCCTCAGGCAAGAAGGAAATTTTAATTAAAGCAGTGGCTCAAGCAATACCGACTTATGTGATGAGTGTCTTTTCCCTGCCGGCATCCGTTTATGATGATTTGACTCAGATGATGAGACAGTATTGGTGGGGAGTGGAGAACGGTAAAAGGAAGATGGCTTGGCTCAGTTGGGAGAAGATGATTCTACCCAAAGATATGGGAGGGATGGGGTTTAGAGATATGCAGGCGTTCAACCAGGCGTTGCTAGCTAAGCAGGCTTGGAGGCTACTAGACTGCCCTGACAGCATGTGCGCTCGACTGCTTCGGTCCAAATATTACCCGAATGGTAATCTACTGGACACAGTTTTCCCCTCTAGCTCGTCTACAGTCTGGAAAGGAATCACATATGACCTTGAATTGTTGAAGGAAGGACTGATATGGAGGGTGGGGAACGGTATGATGATTAAAACATGGAGAGATGCCTGGATTCCCAGGAGATATGACTTTAAACCGATAACCCCGAAAGGTGATTGCAGACATAATTGGGTGGCTGATTTCTTGGAAGAGTCAGGAGCATGGGATGTGCAAAAACTAAGGCAATATTTTTGGGATATGGATGTCCAAGAAATACTGAAGATACGGATGTCCCCGAGAGACGGGCAAGATTTCTTAGCATGGCACCCCGAGAAATGTGGCAGGTTTACTGTTAGAAGCGCCTACCGCCTCGCTACTTCAGCCGGGCCGGCAAGGTTGGGATCGTCTAGCACTGGACCAGACAGGCACCGATCGATTTGGAGAAGGGTATGGAATGCAAACCTACCTCTGAAGATGCGGATACTATCATGGAAAGTGGTGTCCGAGGCGCTGGCAACAAATGCATGCAAGAAATATAGACACATCTCTACACGGGACACATGCCCGCTTTGCGGTTCTGAGAGGGAAACGAGTTTTCACGCGCTGATCACATGTGATCACGCTCAGGCGCTTTGGATGCAAATGCGCCAAGTTTGGGCTTTGCCGAACAATCATCTGTTGAAAGATACAGGGAAGGATTGGCACCTGAATATTTTGATAAACTGTGATGATACAATGAGGGACTGCACAATTATGCTTCTTTGGAGAATCTGGTCGCTACGATCTGATCTTACTCATCATAAGCCGATCCCCTCGACCACCACGACATCAGATTATCTCCAAAGCTATATGTCATCGCTTCAGCTGGAAAAAAGATATACCACCGAAGAAATATTGAAAGGGGAGATGTCGTCGGTGGATATAGCTTGACTGTCCCGCGGGCGGCAGTACCGACGCTGCCCTGGCCGAAGCCTCTACTCGGATAGATTGCTTTGTCGATGGACGGAGCTTTTTCGGAGGCAGATGCACTGGTGCGCGTAGGTCCTAAACAAACGGTTTTAAACCCCTTTCCGCGTCGACATTTGGAACCGTCGCCAAGTGAGTGTGTGCGATAGGTTGTCCTTCCCACACGACCCAGAAATCGTCGGGGATAGGCCCTCCTGGGACCCAGGCTGGGGCCGTGTGTGATCGGGCGAGGCATCGAAACCCTATCATTTCCATAGGTATGTACATCCCACACGGTAATCCGAGAAAATCATTTACGTAGGTATGTACATCCCACACGGTAATCCGAGAAAATCATTTCCGTAGGTATGTACATCCCACACGGTAATCCGAGAAAATCATTTCCGTAGGCATGTACATCCCACACGCTGAATCCCAGAAAATCATTTCCGTTCCTATGTATATCACACACAGTCAATCCAAGGAATACGTTTCCGTTCTTATGTACATCCCACACAGTCAATCCAGGGAAAACGTTTCCGTTCGGATGTACATCCCACACGGTTTTATGTATACGCTCGTGTGTGAAAGGTGTAACTATCACATACTCTCTGGCTTGATTAACTGTTTGCTTTCATTAACTACATGACACACGATTTGATGTAGAAGACTGTGTGGCATTGGGCTATCAATCACAAGCGCTTTTACTGCCAGAAACATTTGCAAAGTTCCATGACCTTCTGTTCTCTTTTTATTTTTACCTGTAATTTATTATTCTAATTGGAAATTTTGAAATACGAAACGTGCAATTCAAATTCTCAGCACAATGGTTCAAAACGAATCCATAAATAAAACTGTCAGTACAATATGTTCAATAATTACAGGACTAGGCAGCAATTAACTATGATGAACCACAATATTTAAAGGTGGTAAAGGTGAAGAGACAAGTGTAAATTATTTTGACTGCCGACGGTGTTGAAGAAGCGGAATGCCCATAATGTGCCTTCCTGCATGCCATAGGCACGAACCACTTTTGTCCAACCCCTTGTGACGATCGCCCGCCCATCCTTCACCGCCTTCAGGAGGACTTCTAGAGCATTATCATGGTAGCATGAATTATATACTTTAACTTTAGTTGCCTCCACTCTGGTCATGTAGTTTGCAAGGTAATCATCAGTAAATAGCTTCGAAAACCACTGAAAAGAGAAAAATATCAGATACTGAGGTCTAATAGAATAACTTGTTGTGGGCAGGGGAAAAGGCAACACATGACTTACCATCCTAAAGTTCACTGTTGTCTTTGACAAAGTGTAAATAAAGAGCTTAATTCCAATCACCCGTTTCTTTTGCCTAACAATCTTTCTTAGTTTCCTCACTTTACTCTTGTTCATGAATATCTCATTGCCCCATACGCAAAAGGGATCGAAGCGTGGATCAGTACCCCTCATATATGTACCTACAAGCAACCAGTAAATGTTAGAAGCTAAACTGAGATTGCACAAATGATGTAAAATACAACTACGTATGTTCCTAAGTACAAGTATTTTTTTTTGAAATTTCAATATGAACTACATACAGATGTATATAGAATTATAGATATAGTTTAGATTAGAATCTAGATTCACTCATTTTGCTCCTTATGTAGTCTATATTGGAATCTATAAAAATACTTATATTTAGGAATAGATGGCGTATAAGACATGGGATGCAGCTACCCTCGACGGCAAACAACAACATCACCCATTGTAGCCATGTGTAAGTACATGGAAATCCAATGTTAACTACAACAGGGTTAACATCCACCAAAAATAGCAAATGGTAATAAAACGGCAGCATCTATAGTGATATCTTCATTTTGAGTGAGTAGCACGGTAGCAAAGGGACGGATTAAAAGTGGATACAACTGTTAATTGCAACAGGCTTAACAACATCCTAATTCATGTTTTGTAAGTTTGTAGACATTGAAATACAACTCTTTAAAAATTGATACAACTGTTAATTGCAACAGGTTTAATGGCCATTGAAACCGGTACTGATAAAAATGCAATTGGCAGAGTTAAACATCACACGGCAGGTGTTGCCAGAGCAGATAATGGCCCAGTTGTCTATAAAAAGATAGGGAAAATAGCTCAAACATGTTAGGCATGTTTACTACAACATGCTTAATACATCGACAGTACAAAACATAGCCATTAATTGCAACTGGTATTGGTAAGATTGAAATGGTGGGTACATACATGGTAAGTCCTGAGAGGTAGTTGCTGGGGCACTTCATCTTGGCCAGAGCCTGCCCAAAGTTAGTGGCGGCGGAGGCGAGCTGTTCCTCCGGGTCGAAGCGTGGATCAGTGCCACTGACATGTGTACCTAAAGGCAACCAGTAAATGATAGAAGTTAAACGGCAATTGCAGAAATGATGTGAAATACTGTAAGACATGGGATGCAGCTAACCTTGACGGCAAACAACAGCATCGGCCGTTATGACCCCGCGTAAGTACATGGACAAGCATGTTAAGTACAACAGGGTTAGCATCCACCAAAAATAGAAAATGGGGCAGCATCTCGAGTATATCTTCATTGCGAAGAGTAGCATGGTAGGAAATGGACATATTAAAAAATGGATACAACTGTTAATTGCAACAGGTTTAACAACATCCTAAGTCATGTTTTGTAAGTTTGTAGCCATTGAAATGCAACTGTTTAAAAATGGATTCAACTGTTAATTGCAACAGGCTTAATAGACATTGAAACCGGTACTGATAAAAATGCAATTGGCATAGTTAAAAATCACAAGGCAGGTGCTGCCAGAGCGGAGAATGGCCCAGATGTCTATAAAAAGGTAGGGAAAGTAGCTCAAACGTGCTAGGCATGTTTACTAGAACATGCTTAATACATCGACTGTATAGAACATAGCCATTAATTGCAACTGGTATTGGTAAGATTGAACTGGTGAGTACATACTTGGTAAGTCCTGAGAGGTAGTTGCTAGGGCACTTCATCTTGGCCAGAGCTCGGCCAAAGTCAGCGACGGCGGAGGCGAGCTGTTCCTCCGGGACGAAGCGTGGATCAGTGCCACTGACATGTGTACCTACAGGCAACCAGTAGATGGGTAGAAGTTAAACTACAATTGCCCAAATTATGTGAAATACTGTAAGACATGGAATGCAGCTCACCTCGACGGCAAACAAATGCATCGGCCGTTATGACCCTGCGTAAGTACATGGACAGGCATGTTAAGTGCAACAGGGTTAGCATCCACTAAAAATAGCAAATGGGCAGCATCTCTAGTGATATCCTGAGTCATGTATTGTAAGTTTGTTGCTGGTATTCGTGAAATTGAGCTGGACACGGTAATATTTGAACATCACACAGTGTGTAGTACTGAAATAAACAAGGCACGAACATGCTTAATACATCAACCATACAAATCATAGCCGTTGCAAGTGGTATTGGTAAGATTTAGTTGGTCAGATCTTACCTGTTAACTCCTGGGGGTAGTCGTCGGGGGACTTCATCTGGGCCAGAGCCTGCACCATGTCGGCGGTGGAGGCGGAGGTGAGGTGTTCCTCCGGGTCAACACGCACAGCGGCCATCGCTCCATCGACCGCCATCAGCTCCTGGCGGGGGGGATTTGGAGGCATGAGGATGTTTCGCAGGCGCCATTTAAGCAATCAGGCCGGGGACGTGATAGAGATCGGTGGGTTACCTGACTGGATCTGAGCAGAACATAGATGTGGTTGAAGCTGTGGTTGCGGCAGCAGCGGTTTGAGATGCCGGTAGGGGGAGGCGCGAGGGAGAGTGGGGGGATACTGAGGGGAAGGGGATGTGGTTGGAGGAATAAATTCTGAAATCGCGCGCCTAATGAAAATTTCGGTGTGAAACTTGAAACTTGGGCGGGGTAAACACAAAACGCAGACGAAGCACGTAAAATACTCATGTGCGAGAAAAAAGAAAGTTGGCAGATCCCGTCTCCAAAAAAATGTACATGTGTACTTGATTTTTTCGGGCAATGTTACGCTTGGTTTATTAGGAAATATCGCACAGGTAACTGACTTATGGATCATTAACGCAAAAAATGCTGACGGGTACGACATAGAAACCGTGTGTTTTGTGATCTTCTAATGACTAACGCAACAAAACGCACACGGGCAGACATGCTAATCAATGCTCAAAGCCCTCAAAGGATGCTCTTACCAACATTGTACGTTAATACTACAAACTTAAAGTACTACTGGTAATTTGCTATAATACTACAAACTTAAACTACTTCTCACATGCTGCATTCAGGGCATGCTGGCCAGACGCCGGCGTTCTCCTTCCCGGCCTTGTAGGCGGCAGCCCACCGTGCTTCGACCTCCGCCAAGCTGTCCTCACCACGGCGTGCAGCCTCTTTTTTCTTGGGGCGGCGGGACTCTCTTTTCTTGACTGCTTTCTGCCTTTTCTGCTCCTTCTGTGTGGCTTTGGCTGCCTCTAGATCCACCACCCATTCGGCCATGGCAGCCTCAAAGTCCGCCCATGTAACAGTCTAGCCGCCAGCGGCGATGAACTCGGCGCGGCGAGATGCCATCGCTTCCTTACCATGTGTGCGGTCGCGGGCGGCGAGGAACGCTGCGCGGTGGTAAGCCATCGCTTCCTTACCAGTTACTGTGTGCCGCGGTGCCATGGATGATGCCTGGAGAGAGCTCTGGGACGGAGGGGCCGCGCAGCCGTACAGTGCGGTGGTATTCAAGAGCTCAACCACAAACGACAACAGAAATTTGGCTTCCCTTACAATTTTGCTCGTTCATTATCGCACACGGTTCATATCCGTCGCTTCAAAAAACAGTGTGCGCTGAGCCTATTGTGTGTTGCGTTATGATTGGCCGGAACCCCAGCCACGCGGATCGTGCGTGTGCACCGTTGGACGCGTCGCGATCGAACGACAATCCACGTCCCTCACATCAGACCCGTGCACCTATAGCTGGATTGGATTTATGTGCGCTAAATGCCTAGAAAATGCACATAATCCCCTCAATATGGTAAATGAGCCCAGAAAGATGCCACATTTGAAGACGGTGATTAGTAGGGTGTATGTTCATCGTAGAAAAAACTCCAGGGCAAAGAACGAAGAAAATTTGGATTTCCCTTCAATCTTGAGGATTTTCCTTTCGAAAGCATGGAACTTCCTCGGTGATGGTTCGATTTATGAAGGGCGTGCATTACAACATAAGCCAAACCTTCTCAAATTTTTAGCAGGACATGATGAGGTCATACCATGGCACCATGCCAGGCGTCATGTTTTTTAAGCACTTATTTCATTTTTTTCGATAGTTGAAAACCCAACAAACAAACATTTGTGGTTGAATATTGTCACACATTTCATCAAAAAATCTGTCCATTCCTTGTAAAAGGCATGAGAATTTACTTAATGGCACGAGCATGATTTTCTAGGCCGTTCTTGTGGACCCTTTCATGCATCATTGTTTGAACTTGAATTATGCGCATTAATGCCTAGGAAATGCACATAATCCCCTAAATATGGCAAATGAACCCGGAAAGTGCCAAATTTGAACACGGTGATTTGCAGGTTGTATGTTCATCATAGAAAAAAAACTCGTGGACAAAGGACAAAGGAAATTTGGACCCCCTTTATATCTTGGTGATTTCCCCCTTGAAACCATGAAACTTCCTCGGTGATGATTCGATTTATGAAAGGCGGGCATCACGACATCTGGAAAACATTCTCCAATTTTTACCAGGGCATGGTGAGGCCATACCATGGCACCACACCAGGCGTCATGTTTTCCAACCATGTGTTTCATTTTTTGTATAGTTGTTAACCGAGTAAACAACGCGTTTATGGTTGACTATTGCCACACATTTCCTTGAAATATCAGCCCATTCCTTGTAAAAGGCAGGAGAATGTGCTAAATAACACGAGCATGGCTTTCCAGACCGTTCTTCTGCACCTTTTCATGCACCGATTGTTCGAATTTGAATTATGTCCATTAATGCCTAGAAAATGCACATAATCCCCTAAAAATGGTAAATGAGCCCGGAAAAATGTCAAATTTGAACACGTTGCATTTGAGGCGGTATGTTGATCGTTGGAAAAAAACTGAATGACAAACTAGGACGAAAATTAGGATTCCCCTTCAATCTTGGGGATTTTCCCTCTCAAAAGCATGGAACTTCCTCGGTGATGGTTCGATTTATGAAGGGCCTGCATGACGACATAAGCCAAACCTGCTCAAATTTTTACCAGGGCATGGTGAGGTCATACCATGGCACCTTGCCAGGCATCATGTTTTTAAGCATTTATTTCATTTTTTCTATAGTTAAAAACCCAACAAACAAACATTTGTGGTTGACTATTACCACATATTTCAACGAAATATCCATCCATTATTCCTTGTGCAAGGCATGGGAATTTACTAAATAGCACGAGCATGGTTTTTTCTAGGCCGTTCTTATGGACCCTTTCATGCATCGATTGTTTGAACTTGAATTATGCGCATTAATGCCTAGGAAATGCACATAATCCCCTAAATATGGCAAATGAACCCGGAAAAGTGCCAAATTTGAACACGGTGATTTGCAGGTTGTATGTTCATCATAGAAAAAAACTCGTGGACAAAGGACAAAGGAAATTTGGATCCCCCTTCAATCTTGGTGATTTCCCCCTCGAAACCATGAAACTTTCTCGGATGATGGTTCGTTTTATGAAAGGCGCGCATCACGACATAAGGAAAACATTCTCCAAATTTTACCAGGGCATGGTGAGGCCATATCATGGCACCACACCAGGGGTCATGTTTACCAACCATGTGTTTCATTTTCTGTATAGTTGTTAACCGAGTAAACGACGCGTTTATGGTTGACTATTGCCATACATTTCCTTGAAATATCTGCCCATTCCTTCTAAAAGGCATGAGAATGTACTAAATAACACGAGCATGGCTTTCCGGACCGTTCTTGTGCACCTTTTCATGCACCGATTGTTCGAATTTGAATTATGTCAATTTAATGCCTAGAAAATGCACATAATCCCCTAAATATGGTAAATGAGCCCGGAAAAATGTCAAATTTGAACATGTTGCATTTGAGGCGGTATGTTGATCGTTGGAAAAAAACTGAATGACAAACTAGGACTGAAATTTGGATTCCCCTTCAATGTTGGTGATTTCCCTCTCGAAAGCATTGAACTTCCTCGGTGATGGTTCTATTTATGAAGGGCCTGCATGACGACATAAGCCAAACCTTCTCAAATTTTTACTAGGGCATGGTGAGGTCATACCATGGCACCATGCCAGGCGTCATGTTTTTTCAGCATTTATTTCATTTTTTCTATAGTTGAAAACCCAACAAACAAACATTTGTGGTTGACTATTGCCACACATTTCAACGAAATATCTATCCATGATTCCTTGTGAAAGGCATGGGAATTTACTAAATGGCACGAGCATGGTTTTCCAGGCCGTTCTTGTGGACCCTTTCATGCATCGATTGTTTGAACTTGAATTATGCGCATTAATGCCTAGAAAATGCACATAATCCCCTAAATATGACAAATGAACCAGGAGAAGTGCCAAATTTGAACACGGTGATTTGCAGGTTGTATGTTCATCATAGAAAAAAACTTGTGGACAAGGGACAATGGAAATTTGGATCCCCTTCAATCTTGGTGATTTCCCCCTCGAAACTATGAAACTTCCTCGGATGATGGTTCGTTTTATGAAAGGCGCGCATGACGACATTTTGACCAGGGCACGGTGAGGTCATACCATGGCACCACACCAGGCGTCATGTTTTTCCAAGCATGTACTTCATTTTTGTATAGTTGTTAACCCAGCAAATATCTATCCATTCCTTGGAAAAGGCATGAGAATGTACTAAATAGAACGAGCATGGTTTTCCAGACCATTCTTGTGCACCTTTTCATGCACTGATTGTTCGAATTTGAACTATGTGCATAATTAATGCCTAAAAAATGCACACAATCCCCTAAATATGGTAATGAGTTTGGAAAAATGTCAAATTTGAACACGTTTTATTTGAGGCGGTATGTTGATCGTTGGAAAAAAACTGAATGACAAACTAGGACGGAAATTTGGATTCCCCTTCAATCTTGGTGATTTCCCTCTCGAAAGCACTGAACTTCCTTGGTGATGGTTTGATTTATGAACGGCGTGCATGACGATATAAATCAATCCTTCTCAGCTTTTAACCAGGGCATGGTGAGGCCATGCCATGGCACCATGCCAGCCGTCATGTTTTTCACGCACATATTTCATTGTTCTATAGTTGATAACACACTAAATGACGCGTTTGTGGTTGACTATTGCCACACATTCCATTGAAATCTCTGTCCATTCCCTGTAAAAGGCTTGAGAAATTACTAAATACCACGAGTATGGTTTTTCCAGACCGTTCTTGTGCACCCTTTCATTCACCGATTGTTTGAATTTGAATTATGTGCATTAATGCCTACAAAATGCACATAATCCCCTAAATATTGTAAAAGAACCCGGAAAAGTGTCAAATTTGAACACGGTGATTAGCAGGGTTTATGTTCATTGTAGAAAAAAAACTCATGGATGAAGGACAAAGGAAATTTGGATTCCCATTCAATCTCGGTGATTTACTATCGCACACGATTCATCTTCGTCGCCTCTGCGAACTGTGTGTGTTCACTCACACATGCAAAAGGAAAAGAAAACCCTCGCCCACTTCGTCCCCACTCACTCGCCGCGGACTGCTCCGCAACTCTGCACCCTCAGCTCGACGTGTTGGTGGCGGGCGTAGGTCGCGCTCCAAACGGCACCGGATTTCGCCTCCACCGCTTTCCGCCGCCTATCTGCACCGACATTCTAGACTCTGGTCGACTGGGGTTTTCTACGGGATTGGGCCGGGGATTTTTCTCATGGAGAAGGTAATCAACTTAATTAGTGAAATATTCACTCATCTCTTATCGCAGTCCGTTTGTCGCTGTTAATCAATCGGCGGAAATTGTCGTGGAATCATTTTTGTTCTAGCTGATTTGTGGGTGTTCATTCATGTGTGCACAGTGCGAGCACAAATCGGGCAACTGTGGTCATGGCCAGTCGGAAACGAAGTTCTATCTCACCATTCTGGATGACTTCAGGCAGCGCTCGGTATGTTCAATCTCAACCTACCACGGTCGACATGGCCTAAATTTGTGAACATATACCGTCTGTTGCTACATTATCTATATATTTGCATCAAATCTTTGTTACATTATCTATTTTTCATTCTATATTTTTATATTTTGCTTGCATCTATATATGGATATGTTCTATAAGCTACTCCCATATTTGCATCTTGCTCGGTTATTTCAATATATCTAATTTACGATCTTAATTTGCATTTCAAGCAGTACATCCCTTGCTTTGCAAGAACAGGAGTAGAAGGAAATCTTGGGCTTCACTTTGCTGATGACTCCGAGGATGTCATATTGACAACGCAACATGGATTTACAATGACGGTTAGCGTAAAACTTGATAAAGATGGTCACTCCTATTATAATGCGGACCTTTGGAGAAAAAACGTCTAAGTGTTATGAACTGAAAGCTGGCAATAAAATTCTAATGCGTGCACCACAGCCTGGTCTAATTAACATGGATGTTTACTTCCCCAACGTCATCAGCCGATCAAAGTCTGATCGAGGTTAGTGTCCTTTCAACTTTCTTCATGATGTCATATTACTATTTAAACAACCAATTGATCACTATTTAAGCAACCAATTGTGATATCATATTCTGACTTCATTCCTAGGCAGTAACAAATTCTGTTTACCAATTTATGCGCACTATATATTCTTCTGCCATGTTCTGAATAAATAATACATTTCCACCTTTTAAGCAGGATATGTTGGATGCATAGTGAACGATCTGTATGTTACTAAGCGTATCAAATTTCACTGGAAGGACTTGAAGCATGTCATAAACTTTGTTGATAATCTGACAGAGATAGCACAGTGTATAGATGCTGGATTTTGGATGGGATTAATTAGACCTATGGTGCACACACTGAACAAGACCAATTGTGTGCACAAAGCGCTGGTAAAAAGTCTTATTTTAATGTTGATGCTCATAAACTATATATATCTTCAACGATATCTTACAATTGTTTTTTATTCTACATGTCAACAGAAATTGCCCCCTGTAGCAGTTCCTGGATCGATTTTCCAGCATGGTCGAATTACACTTGTGTCTGCTAATAACGCCAAAGTGATTGCAAGGTACTGCATTTCGCGCAAAAATGGAACCATTCAAATTAACAAGTTCTCGCTTCTCGTGGCAATGCATCCATATTGGAAAATTGGAGACAGTGTTCTTCTCCTCCTCTACTAAGGCACTGGAGGGCTCTTCCTTTTCATTGATGAGATGCCGAGTCGCCGTGATCAAACTGCTTCCAGTGGATAGTTGTGGTTGGTGGCCTCTTAAAATGTGCTAGCTGTTACTATATATGTTAAGTATTTAGATATGGACCATATTGTTGTTGGCCCTTAGACTCTTAAAACGTGATAGTTCTTACTATGTTAAGTATGTAGATATGGACCATATGGTTGTCAAAACCGTGTTACGAAGATCCTCCTTTTGTCGAATAGTGTAACCACTATATATATGTTACTCAAAGCTGTTACCCAAGTTCATAAATTTTCATGGAAAGTATTAGTATCGTACACAATTCATTGAGTTTAAGTGTGTGCCCGATGTCCAGAACGCATTTGCATATTAACTGTCCATATTGCAAATTTACAGACATGTTCACATAAGGAAACATATGTGTAACATACTAATCATCGCACACGAGTACTCGCAGACGCATCGTGTGCGATACTCCTAGGCACCGCAAGCAACTAGTTTGCATTTTTCAAAGTTTTTTGTACACACAGAATCACACACGAAGTAACTGTATTGACCGTTTGTGTTGTAATTTCTCATCGCAAACAGTTCACCCGAGTCGGCTATTTGCCACGTATCACACACATCTTGTTTACATGACTCGTTTGTGTTCTTTTGACTCATCGCAAACAGTTCATCCATGTGAACTGTATGCTGCATATCACACACATCTTGTTAAGTAGAACCGTTTCTGTTGTGTTCCCTAATCGAAAACAGTTCGTCCGAGTTAACCATATGCCGTATATCGCACACACATTGATATGGCTGCCCATTTCTGTTGTTCTATCTCATCGCAAACAGTTCGAATGGATTAACCGTGTGTCCTGCATCGCACACACATTCTTATGGCTGCCCATTTCTGTTGTTCTGCCTCATCGCAGACAGTTTGAATGGATTAACTGTATGCCCTGCATCGCACACACAACTAAAATCTTAACCGTGTTTGATGCATCCATCATCGCAAACGTTTTGCACCTTTTTTGACGGTTTTTTTACACCACCGTTTGCGATTATTGCATCGCACACAGTTTCGGCAAAGGGTCTCTGATCGTAGTGTCGCGTTAGCAGTCTCCTGCATTAGTGATGGCTCAGCTGCAACAGGGATGGTGTTACAAAGACACGATGGCACTCATTTTTGCAGTGTATCGTTGCATCTTTAATTGCAATGACGCCCTAGAAGCCGAACTACATGCTCTAATGTAAGGAATGGCCTTGGCTATTCAACATAGTGAGGGGTCTGTCACTGTCCAATCCGATTCATCGGAAGCACTGATGGCAATGAAGGGGGACAGTCTTCGATTTTCAGCTTATGGACACTTGGTGGCTGAGATTCAGCACCATATGGGTGTAAGAGAGTTTATTCCTTTGAAAATTAAACGTGAACAAAATAGGGTAGCAAATCGATCGGCTTTGTATAGCCGTACGGAGAACACTACAGCCGTATGGCTAGGTAGAGGTCCACCCTACGTGGAGGAACTTTTGCCTCTTGATTATAACCCTGTGATCTTGGAAATAAAATCTCTTTTACCCTTGCAAAATAAAAGTAAACAAGCACATCCATGATATAACTTTCATAAATGGGACAACATGACGAATACCAAGTGAAGGCACAATTAGCGAAAATGAAGTAAGTACTTATGTTTTCCCCCTGGAAATCCAGCGTGAGAGTATGTATACCTGTTACTCCACATAGAAGCTCACTTAATTTAAATTCACGTTGGTGACAATTTGAACCACATGAGAGTTTTAAGTTCCCAACAGATGGGACAAAACCAAAGGTCACGGGGGCATACTGAGATACCCAGGTTTCACATAACAACTTCTCCAATTTCGAGAGGCAGACCAGGTCAATTCTCACAAAGTGACACTTTTCGATTTCTAGGACACACAGATTTGAGTCTGGTGCATCAATCTTAAAGAGAGAGAAGGAACCAGTGTCATAATGAAAAAGGCTTAGATCCTTCAGTTGCTTGCAGCAGTCAAACAGGACATGATGCAGGTCTAATTTTTCAAAGCCTACATTGTTTAGAGAGAGCTTTGTGAGGCAGTGGAGGTAGGCGGTGAAAAAAGAATCTATTTCTTGAGCTCGCTGCAGCATATCCTCCTCACTACGGTCCAAACTCCAAAGCATCTGTCTCATCAAGAATGGTGAGATCCATATCTTTCAACAAACCACTGTCGATTGCATCACCTATCATGTTGATCAAATAGAGCTTAAGCTGCAAACTTGAGATAGTGGATTCTCTTTGTTGTTTATCCAACAAACCTCATGGTTGCTTTGGTAAAAGATTCCATAGCTTGTTCCATGTCATTTGCCTCAATAGGGTCAGCGCATGGAGCGGATAGGAAATCACTGACATCGATCCTGAGGTCAGGCAGCAACCAAGGAAGGCCTCGTTCGGTTTGGAGGAAACCAAAATGTAGAAATTAGGAGTAGTAGAGGAATTTGATAGGATGGCACTTGCCATCTTAAGAAATTGTCTTGCTTCGTTCCTACGCACAAAATAAGCTTTGAATAGATGTGTATATTCCTTCAAAAACATGGGAAATGAATAATATTCCCACAAAATTCCCGTACGCGTTTCCTACAAACCGAATGCATCTATAGAAAAAATTCCTACGAAATCCTTGTTCCTATATTTTTTCCATAGAAATCCTCCAAACCGAATGAGGCCGAAGATGCCTCCACTGTGCAGAGAGCACACTTGTCCTTGCAGCCACATGTGAACTGACTCTCCTCAAGATGGACAGTAAAATATCGTCGGTCAGCGTGCTGAGCCTATCTTCGCCATCCAGAGCCTGCAACATAAATCAAGGATCCAGTATTTAGCTGCCACATAACTGAATTCAGAAATCCCAAACAGAAACTAGTCATACATGTGGACAGGAACTATATTTTCTCTATCGCGTAAATTGTTTGATTGTCCCTAGCTACTACAACTACTGTACTACAGTCTCTGAAATTTGAATTCCAAGATGGAAACGCAACTAGCGCTGCTGATTAGTATCCATCTGACCGCGTGGCTACAGTGCCATCTAAAGTAAGCAATGTGCTCTTGCCACGAGCTCGCCGGGACCATAGCCAGCTCCAGTTGACGGCTGCGACCACCGCAAGCCACTGGATGGTGGATGAGAACGCCCATGGCCATGGCGACTGGTTGCTACAAGCCCGAGGCACACATTGTCAGGAAACCGACGGCACGCCCGAAACCGAGGTCGGGTGTGACTAGACGGAGTGGCGGAAAGAAGTAAGAGCATCTACACCCTGGCGCCTCAAACCCGCCTCGTACGCTTGGGCGGGTCGCCCGGTCGCTGAGCGTGACCGGTCATATTTTTTCGATCTAGATGGACGCCTCAAACGGGTCTCAAATGCCCGGGCTAACTGGCATCCTTCATATCCAGCCCAAATATGAGGCGGATATGTGGGCGCCTGGGCACGCCCGCCACGTTGGTCTGACGGCGGGGTCCCACACGAAAATGCCTGGAAATCCGGCGGTCCGACGGACGCCGCCATCGCCGCGGTGTGAACGCTGCGTGGCCAACGCTGGAGCGTCGCTACGAGATCCGGGCAAGGCAAGCCGCGCGCGCCGCCCGCATCGCTGTCAAGCTGCCTTCGGACTCGCTGGAGCCCGCAGAGGAGCAACCGGGGGAAGAGGAGGAGGAGATGGCTCCAATGGAGGTGGAGGAGCCGGAGCTGCTGGGCTTCAGCATGGAGCAGGTGGAGTTTGCTGTCGCCCAGTCGACGAGATGGCGTAGTAGCGGGCCATCCTGGAGTACATCCAGGATGAGGTCTATGTGGATGCCAACCGGGCGTTCCTCCGGCGGGAGCAGGCAGAGTCCGACGTGCTCTTCGCCGAACTTGATGCTTGAGATAGAGGCGGAGAAGCCGAAGCTGCATCTGCCGCCTGTTAAGCAACGCATCCTTTTGGATTCAGTTAGTGTTGCCTATTATGATCATTATAGCTTAGTGCTAGAATGTAGAAGGTCTAGAGACCTTTCTCTTAATTATCCACCATCTTTTGATCTGTAACTGAAGCTGTACTTGATGTATATAAGCTGAGCAATACTAGTGCAAACCATTACGGCAATTCCATCTAGCTGACTTGGTATACAGAGCAAAAAGATCCTATCCCCATGGCCGGTACCACCGCCGCCGGGTCCAGCTCTTCAGCTCCGATCTCTGTCACGTCACTCGCCAACCTCATCACGATCCGTCTCACGCAGGATAACTTCACCCAGGCCGTTCCTGCCCTCGCCGCAAACGGCTTGTACGGCTATGTCGCCGGCACCGTGGAAGCACCACCGCACACCATCATGCAAGGAACCGGAGAGGCGGCCGTCGAGGTGGCCAACCCAGAGTTCCTTCACTGGTACCAGCAAGACCAGCTCGTGATGATTGCTCTCCTAGGATCCATGTCTGAGGATATTCTTGGTCAGATGACACAGTTGACGACCTCTGCTGCTGTTTTGACTGCTCTCCATGACATGTTTGCATCACAAAATCGAGCTCGTGTTATGCAACTGAGGTACCAGCTCTCTAACCTGAAGAAGAATGACCTCTCTGCGTCGGAATACTATCGCAAGATGAAGGGGTTCGCTGATGCCATGGCGTCCATCGGCAAGCCCCTATCTGATGATGAGGTGCTTGGGTACATGCTCGCTGGGCTGGGCTCCGAGTTCGAGCCTCTTGTCGCGTCGATCACGGCACGTGATGACCCCGTGAGCCTCAGCAGCTTTTATGCATTTCTTCTCAGCGCTGAAATTTGTCTTGAGCAGCAGAACTCAACTGGAGAGATCCATCCCTCCGCCAACGCTCCAGCACGTGGCAACGGTGCACGTGGCGGGCAAGGCGGACAAGCTCGTGGTCGTGGCGGGCGTGGTCGCGGCAATGGGCGCTCCAACCTAAAGTGTCAGTTGTGTGGCAAGTTCGGCCACGACGCGCTCCACTGTCGCAATCGCTTCAACCACGCGTACCAGCCGGAGGAGCACCGCGAGCGCTCCGGCAACGTCGCCAACACCGGCTCCTACTCCATGGACATGGACTGGTACGTGAACACTGGTGCCACCGACCACCTGACGAACGATCTCGACCGCCTCACCATCCATGAGCGCTACGGTGGCAAGGACAAGGTGCACGTCGCCAATGGGGCAGGTTTGTCTATCTCACATGTTGGCCACTCCACTATTTCCGGCTCGTCCAAACCTCTTTATCTTCGCAACATTTTGCATGTTCCTCATGTAAACAAACACTTGCTATCCATGAACAAGTTAGTCTCTGACAATGATGCTTTCGCTGAATTTCATCCTCACTTGTTTTATCTAAGGGTCCGAGCAACAAGGAAGGTTCTTCTTCGCGGTAGATGTCGTGGAGGTCTTTATCCAGTGCCAAGCTTCAAGTCCTCACCTATTGTGTCTGGTCATCACGCCTTCTCCGGTGTCAAGCTCTCCTAGGATCTTTGGCATCGAAGATTAGGCCACCCATCCAAAAGTGTCATTGAGTCAGTTCTTAGGTCAAATAAATTTGCTCGTGCACCTTCGATCGAGTCTAATAATGTTTGTGATGCTTGCCAACAAGCTAAGGTCCATCAATTACCTTTTCGAGCTTCGAGTCATGTTACTCATGCTCCGCTTGAAATTATTCATGCTGATGTTTGGGGACCTGCTATTACCTCTGTTGGAGGATTCAAATATTATGTGAGTTTTTTGGATGACTTTAGTCGTTTCACATGGATTTACCTTCTCAAGCAAAAATCCGATGTCAAGCAAGCATTTTACACCTTCCAAAAACATGTTGAACGCTTGCTTAATACTAAAATCAAAACTGTCCAGTCTGATTGGGGTGGGGAGTACCATCGCCTATCTAGATATTTTCAGCGGGAAGGCATTACTCATCGTGTATCCTGCCCACACACATCACAACAAAATGGCATCGCTGAACGCAAGCATCGCCATATCGTTGAAACCGGCATCGCACTCCTCGCTCATTCCTCTCTCCCAGTCCGTTTTTGGGACGAAGCATCGCCATATCGTTGAAACCGGCATCGCACTCCTCGCTCATTCCTCTCTCCCAGTCCGTTTTTGGGACGAAGCCTTCATTACGGCTTGCTATTTAATTAATCGCATGCCAACTCGTGTTCTTCAGAACACCGCGCCACTCACATGTCTTCTTAACGAGAAACCAGATTATACTTTTCTTTGTGCCTTTGGATGTGCATGTTGGCCGAACCTCCGCCCATACAATAATCGTAAACTCGATTTTCGTTCCCGACAGTGTGTATTCTTGGGCTATAGCTCTATGCACAAAGGCTACAAGTGCCTTGATCGATCAACTGGTCGTATTTATATGGAAAATGTTTGTTTTAAGTCGGATGAAAAGAACGAAACGCAAGCCGCTCCCGCTGATCGACACGTGTCCTCTCGCCCTCCACCGCTTCGCTCAGCCGGCCTTATCTCTTCACCCCGTCTCTCCTCCACACGTTTTCATCCCCGCTCCCTTTTTTCTCTTTCCCATCTCACTAGTAGAAAAGAGGGCTTTGGTTCAGGCTGGGTCAGCCCGTTAGTCCCGGTTCAGTCCAGAACCAGGACCAATGGGGGCACTGGTCCCGGTTCGTGAGGCCAGGGGCCTGCCGGGCCTCGTGGGGGCATTGGTCCCGGTTGGTGGGACAAACGGGGACCAATGGGCCTCGCTCCTGGCCCACCACCATTGGTCCCGGTTGGTGGCTTGAACCGGGACCACAGGCTGCCCTTTAGTCCCGGTTCATGCCACGAACCGGGACCAATGAGGTGCCTATATATACCCCTCGCCCGCGAGCAGAGCACTCCAGTGCTCTGTTTTTCTCTGGCCGGCGAGGGGAGGGCTTTGTGGTGCTCTAACTCACCTCCTATGCGCATGAGGTGTTCGATGAAATGCCCGAGCCACAGTAGTTAAGCTTTCTTCTCTCGAAGCTCGACCTCAAAGCTCCATTTTCCTCGAGATTTGTCTAGGTTTAGCGGCCCGTCACGTCCCATTCCTGTCTTCACCGCCGTCGATCGCCCGCGCCGATCTCGTCGCCGGCACCACCGTGGTGAGCCTCTTGTTCTTATCTTCCTTCTGAAAGAAAAAAATTCTTACTTTAGATAGATACTTGTCTAATTTTCTTACTATTGTATTGCTTGTTATTATATAGTGCGATGGTTTTGGTATCCGCCCCCGTCGGCCCTCGTCCTGTCTATGATTCGGATGTGGTATATATTATCTTTATAACTATTGGTTCATTTATTGTTTATGAAAATTATGCCGACCAACGTGACATAGATTTTATTTATCTAGGAGGTATGTGAACCGGAAATTCCAACCGACCGGCCGACCCTATTGTCGAGAGGTTAAATTTAGTTTAAGAAGAAAACAATTTCTTGAAGGAAAAAATAAAAAAATTGAGGAGGAGAAGATGATATTGGAGTTGCATGTTGCGGATGTCGTCGATGATCACAAGATCAAGATGGATGCAATGCGCTTGAAGATTAGAAAGATTAGAAAATATGCCATTCATACCGAGGCTTGGTATCATTATGCCGTTGGATCAATTGTTACCTTGGTTGCGATTATGATCGCATTTGTTTTTGCATTGAAATGTTTTACATAGTTTCAATGTATGGTTTAATTAATTAGATGCTCTAGAGAGCTATATGTTGTTAGATGAGAACTATGTATGTACTTTGGTTTTAATGTGATGATGAACTTCTATTAAATTGGTCACTTAATTATCTATTCATGATGTTTTGTAATGGTTTTCGACACACTTAATTATATATAATGCACGCAGATGAACCGGCAATGGATGTACGGTGACAGACACACCTCCGAGTACATTAAGGGCATGCATGATTTTCTCGAAGTGGCTGAGGCAAACAAGCAGAATGGTTTTATGTGTTGTCCATGCCCTACATGTGGGAATATGAAGTCTTACTCTGACCGGAAAATCCTTCACACCCACCTGCTTTACAAGGGTTTCATGCCACACTATAATGTTTGGACGAGGCACGGAAAAATAGGGGTTACGATGGAAGACGGCGAAGAAGAAGAGGACGATGACAACTATGTGCCCCTTGAATATGGTGATGCTGCAACGGGGGAAGCTGCTGAAGATCAAGAGGAACCAGTGCCCGATGATGATGATCTCCGCCGGGTCATTGTCGATGCAAGGACGCAATGCGAAAGTCAAAAGGAGAAGCTGAAGTTCGATCGCATGTTAGAGGATCATAAAAAAGGGTTGTACCCCAATTGCGAAGATGGCAACACAAAGCTCGGTACCGTACTGGAATTGCTGCAGTGGAAGGCAGAGAATGCTGTGCCTGACAAAGGATTTGAGAAGCTATTGAAAATATTGAAGAAGAAGCTTCCAAAGGATAACGAATTGCCCGGCAGTACATACGCAACAAAGAAGGTCATATGCCCTCTAGGATTGGAGGTGCAGAAGATACATGCATGCCCTAATGACTGCATCCTCTACCGCGGTGCGTACAAGGATCTGAACGCATGCCCGTTATGCGGTGCATTGCGGTATAAGATCAGATGAGATGACCCTGGTGATGTTGACGGCGAGCCCCCCAGGAAGAGGGTTCCTGCGAAGGTGATGTGGTATGCTCCTATAATACCACGGTTGAAACGTCTGTTCAGAAATGAAAAGCATGCCAAGTTGATGCGATGGCACAGTGAGGACCGTAAGAAAGACGGGAAGTTGAGAGCACCCGCTGACGGGTCGCAGTGGAGAAAAATCGAGAGAAGGTACTGGGCTGAGTTTGCAGGTGACCCAAGGAACGTATGGTTTGGTTTAAGCGCGGATGGCATTAATCCTTTCGGGGAGCAGAGCAGCAATCGCAGCACCTGGCCCGTGACTCTATGTATGTATAACCTTCCTCCTTGGATGTGCATGAAGCGGAAGTTCATTATGATGCCAGTTCTCATCCAAGGCCCTAAGCAACCCGGCAACGACATTGATGTGTACCTAAGGCCATTAGTTGAAGAACTTTTACAGCTATGGAATGGAAACGGTGTACGTACATGGGATGAGCACAAACACGAGGAATTTAACCTGCATGCGTTGCTGTTTGTAACCATCAACGATTGGCCCGCTCTCAGTAACCTTTCAGGACAGATAAACAAGGGATACCACGCATGCACGCACTGTTTAGATGACACTGAAAGTATATACCTGGAAAAATGCAGGAAGAATGTGTACCTGGGCCATCGTCGATTTCTTCCGACCAACCATCAATGTCGAAAGAAAGGCAAGCATTTCAAAGGCGAGGCAGATCACTGGAAGAAGCCCGCCATGCGTACCGGTGATCACGTACTTGCTATGGTCAATGATTTACACGTAATCTTTGGAAAGGGTCCCGACGGACTAGCTGTTCCGAATGACGCTGAGGGACACGCACCCATGTGGAAGAAGAAATCTATATTTTCGGACCTACCCTACTGGAAAGACCTAGAGGTCCGCTCTTCAATCGACGTGATGCACGTGATGAAGAACCTTTGCGTGAACCTGCTAGGCTTCTTGGGCGTGTATGGGAAGACAAAAGATACACCTGAGGCACGGGAGGACCTGCAACGTTTGCACGAAAAAGACGGCATGCCTCCGAAGCAGTATGAAGGTCCTGCCAGCTACGCTCTTACGAAAGAAGAGAAAGAAATATTCTTTGAATGCCTGCTCAGTATGAAGGACCCGACTGGCTTCTCGTTGAATATAAAGGGAATAATAAATATGCCAGAGAAAAAGTTCCAGAACCTAAAGTCTCATGACTGCCACGTGATTATGACGCATCTGCTTCCAGTTGCATTGAGGGGGCTTCTACCGGAAAACGTCCGATTAGCCATTGTGAAGCTATGTGCATTCCTCAATGCAATCTCTCAGAAGGTGATCGATCCAGAAATCATACCAAGGCTAAGGAGTGATGTGGCGCAATGTCTTGTCAGTTTCGAGCTGGTGTTCCCACCATCCTTCTTCAATATCATGACGCATGTCCTAGTTCATCTAGTCGACGAGATTGTCATTCTGGGGCCCGTATTTCTACACAATATGTTCCCCTTTGAGAGGTTCATGGGAGTCCTAAAGAAATATGTCCGTAACCGCGCTAGGCCAGAAGGAAGCATCTCCATGGGCCATCAAACAGAGGATGTCATTGGGTTTTGTGTTGACTTCATTCCTGGCCTTAAGAAGATAGGTCTCCCTAGATCGCGGTATGAGGGGAGACTGACTGGAAAAGGCACGCTAGGAGCGGACTCAATAATATGCAGGGACGGGCATTCTTGGTCTCAAGCACACTACACAGTTATACAGAACTCTACCTTGGTGACCCCGTATGTCATGAACACAAGAACAGTCTGCGCTCCAAACACCCGGAGCAGTGTGACGACTGGATTACATGTGAACACATCAGGACTTTCAGTAGTTGGTTGGAAACACGTCTCAGAGGTGACACCACTGTTTCCAGGGGACCATCTTCGACTGTATTGACTTACAAAGGATACAAGATAAATGGGAACACATTTTACATGATCGCCCAAGATCAAAAGAGCATCAACCAAAACAACGGTGTCCGCTTTGATGCAGCAACCGAGAGGGGAAAGGACACATATTATGGTTACATAATGGACAAATGGGAACTTGACTACGGACATGATTTTAAGGTCCCTTTGTTTAAGTGCAAATGGGTCAATCTGTGAGGAGGCGGGGTACAGGTAGACCCACAGTACGGAATGACAACAGTGGATGTGAACAATCTTGGGTACACTGACGAACCGTTCGTCCTAGCCAATGATGTGGCACAGGTTATCTATGTGAAGGACATGTCTACCAAACCGAGAAAAAGAAAAGATAAGGAAGCGAATACACCATACGATGAGCCAAAGCGCCACATAGTTTTTTCAGGAAAAGATAAGGAAGCGAATACATCATACGATGAGCCGAAACCCTCTCAATTTTCTTGCACATGTTATGTGGATGAAATGATGATACCATGCCAACTTTCAACCTTTTCAGAATTCATTTGAAATGCTTTTCAATTTTAGGGTCTTATAGCTCAAAATAATCAGTAAATGCATGAAAAATAACAAATAAAATAAATAAGTAATTAGAAACAAAATAATATAAACTTTAATAAAATATATAAGTAGAAACAAAATAAAATAAACTTTAATAACATAAATAAAATTTATGAAACTAAAATTATCAAAGTATTTTCTGTTCAAAACATTATAAGCAACATCTAGTATTATTGAAACTAAAATTATATAAAATTGATGCAACTAAAATTATCGAAGTATTTTCTGTTCAAAATCATTGAAAGCAAAAAGAATTTTCATAAAGA
>NC_057808.1:547830979-547881733 GCF_018294505.1 Triticum aestivum
CCCGACGCCGCCCGCCGCCCCCTTCAACGCCATCGTGGTCGCCCGCGCCCGTCGTCGCCGTCGCCGTCGCCCGCGCCCGTCGTCGCCGTCGCTGCGGGGAAGCACCACGCCGGCTCCCGCGACCCGTTCATCCCCGAGGCCGTTCGTCCGCCGCCGCACCGATTCCGGCCGGCGACCTCGACCCCTCCCCGCGCTGTGAGCCCCTGCCTCCTCCCCTTTCCCTCTCATTGCCGTCCCCGCACGCCATCCGTAAGCGCGCGCCAGCGCCAACCATCGTCGCCGTCGCCGACCACCGGCCAACTTTTCATTTTTTTGTTACGATGTATGTATGTATGTATGTATGTTCACTGTATAATGCTCTGTATATGCTGTATATGCTCATTTAAGAAAATGTTCATATGTAACATTTAAGAAAAAAAGTAAATGTATGTATGTTCATATGCAAAGAATTATTTTTGGATGAAATGAGTTGAGATGAGATGTGTTTTGTGTTGGAGAAGAAAAGAGGAAGAAGGAAGAAGGAAGAAGGAAAAGAGGGTCGAGGGGGGGGTCGATATACCCCCTCCCCGATAACATTTCCATGTATATATGCAAAAGTTACATTTTTAGAAAAGTTTTATATATCTAGCTAGGAAAGGAAGAAGAAGAAAAAGAATGAGAGGAAAAAGGAAAATAAGAAGAGGAAGAAAGGAGAAGAAGAGGAGAGGAAGAAGAGGAGAAATAAATAAGAAGAAGAAAAAAGAAAAAAAAAAGAAGAGGAGAAGAAGAAAGGAATAGAGGAGAAGAAGAGAAAATAGATATTCTATTTTCTCTTCTTCTCCTCTATTCCTTTCTTCTTCTCCTCTTTTTTTTCTTCTTTTTTTCTTCAATCTTCTCCTCTATTAATATCTTCTTCTCCTCTTTTTATTTCTTCTTCGTCTTCTTATTTTTTATCGGATATGTCGTTGTCGATATACCCCGTGTCCCGATAACTTCAACACGAGGGGGGGGTTCGATCTACCCCCCCCGATAACATTATTTTCCCATGTATGTATGTCGTCGTTGTCGATATAACCCCCTCCCGGATAACTTCGACCGTGATAACTTATACCACGGGAGCACCCCCCGGTCCTCTCGCTCGACCAAAACTCTCGAGGACACCCAAACCGTAGAAAAAAACGATGTCGGTCTCCTACCCCCTCCCTCCGCGCCCCTACCCTTGAAGCGTTGCCGAGGCCACCCCAAACCCGGAATAAGGTAGGTCTACGTTTGCACTAATATATCCACCTGCTGTCATGTTTGTGTAATAATTGCCATGTTGTAATATTTGCAGAAACAATGGAGCACGGACGAGACGAGGAAGCAGAAGAGGTGTTGGGGGACATAATCTTAGCCGGAGGTGATGTCTTGTCGTATCTTAACAACAATGATGGTCTGGAAGAACAGGGCGAAGAAGCAGGCTACGGTGATCGAAGAGTGGAGGAGGAAAGACATGATTATGATGGCTCCCGTGACCCAATGCTGGTGCAAGAAGGAGCCTGTGGTGACGGCTCCGGTGACCGAACAGAGTCCGGCCAGGTAAATATATTAGTTAAGCCTGTGCTGACTAGCTAATTGATGCATTCATTGTTTTGGTATGTACACATATTAATTAACTCTCGTCTTTCTTCTTTTTTCTAGCCCTCCGGATCGAGCACAACTTCGGTAAAGAGACGAGGCCCGAAGAGAAAGTTGCGCTCGGATGAAAGGTTTGAGATCACAGCAATCGCGCGCGACGGCCACCGATTGAACCCATCCGGACAAAGGAAGCATTTGCTGCTCAGTGCGGGGTTCTTGTTAGGGACAAGATCCCGATCAGCATCCACCAATGGTATAAGCCTAAGAAGGAAGACCCTGAGGTGTCTTATGTCAATGATATGCAGAAAGATGATCTTTGGACTGAGCTGAAGGCAAATTTCACCCTACCGCCAGAGGAGGATCCGGAGAAGCCAGTTAAAGAGCAATTAATCAAGTCTCGTGCTCTTAAGAAGAGGGCAGACCTATTCAAGAGGTGGAAGAATGAGCTGAAAACATTTGCCGACAAACAAGAGACACCAGAATTCATCGGCCGGTATGAGAAGATCAGAGATCACTGGCCCGCATTTGTGGCCCACAAGACATCAGAAAATAGTAAGAAGATGTCAGCGACAAACAAGAAGAATGCTGCAAAGAAGAAGCTTCACCATCGCACGGGGTCAGGTGGCTACCTCAAAGCCCGGCCTAAGTGGGCCAAGGCTGAGAATGATCTGCTTGATAAAGGGATCGAACCACAGACAATGAACTGGCCAGACCGTTGCCGGACTTGGTTCTTCGGGGCTGGCGGAAAATTGGACCCTGTATCAGGAAGTGCGTTTGGACGGACGAGCTTTTGAGAATACCAGTCAAGAGGCTTCAGCACTATATCAATGCAACGCAGCAAGGGACGTTCGTTCCAAACAGAGAGAACGACGAGCTCACAATGGCCCTCGGGAATCCTGAGCACCCTGGACAGACACGAGGCACGCCAGGCTCCATTCCGTGGAAGGCTGGTTTTCCGGACGCAGGCGGTTACAAAAGCCAGGAGAGGAGGAAAAAAGTGGAGGAGACCCAAATTCAGAAGCTGCACGAAAGGATTCAAGCGCTAGAGGAACGAGACGGCAATCGACATGCCGAAACTACACCCGAAGCTACCCCGCCATCTCAGCGGAGAAGCAGCGTGGCTTCCACCGAGCTGCTTCAGCCGGAGCATGTCTTGACGGCTCCTGCTAGCTACCCCGTGGATGCTATCATGGAGTCTCAACATTGCCACCTTATGGCGCAATGGCAGAACTTCAAGGTCAAGGCGGCTGTTGGCTCTGTTTTACCTCCTGAACCCGGCGCAACCTACCACTGCCGGCCGATCCCAGAAGGATATGCTAGGGTGATGGTGGATGAAATAACGGAGGGATTTGAGGACCTCCAGCTTGACCACCCTACCGGTGAAGGGGAGACTCGGCTGGGTTCTGCTCTGAAGACTCCATGCCTATGGCGGAAGGAGCTCATTAACCTTCCAAACTGGACGCCTTCCGCGACTAAGGGCACTCCGCCTCCTCCTCTGCCTCCTCCTCCGGCGAGTGATCAGGGCACTCAGCCTCCTTCTCCGGTGGTGGCGGCACTCCGCCTCCTCCTCCGCCTCCTCCTCCGGCGAGTGATCAGGGCAATCAGCCTCCTTCTCCGGCGCGTGGCGGCACTCCGCCTCCTTCTTCGCCTGCGCCGGCGCGCCAGAGCAGCCAGCCTCCTCCTTCTCCGCCTCGTCAGAAAGGGCGTAAGAGACCCGCCGCCGCTCCGGCTGCTCCGGCGCGTCGTAGTCTTTCTCCTCCACCTCGTAAGCAAGGAAAGAAGACAGCCGCAGCCGCTCCGTCTGCTCTGCCGGCGTCTAGCAGTACAGCCAGAGGCGGGAGGCAATACAGATTCGGTCCTTCTCTGAAGACTCCAGAGAAGTTACCATACGAGAGGACCGAGGAGGAAACCACGAAGATCGTGCGAGTCGAAGTGACGAACTTCTTTGAAGGGGTGAAAGCAAAGAAACATCCACCTCTGGAGGAGAAGGTAGATCCGGTGAAAGCGAAGCGCACTCTGGCTGCCCTGACAAAACCACCAAAGTCTCCACCGAGAGGCAACTATGAGCGCATTATTGCAAAGACATTTGCCGAAGCGGAGCGGTCGGGAAGTACTGTCAGTGATCAAAGGTTAAAAGAACGATGAGGTGGGAAAAAATTGCCCAGCTCGGCGAACAAGCGAACCAATCGTGCCCCCCGCTCAAGGTGTCTAGCGACATCATCGCTGCAGATCCGAGGATCATGCCCGGTTATAGCAATCTTGGAGATTACTTGCCCGACGATGTACATTATGAAATCTTGGAGGTGGACGAACACAAATACCATTACGGGAAGCCTCTCGTCAAAGATGAAAGATCTCTAACAACGATGATGCGAAGATTACATGATTGGTACATGAAAACCTGCAGAGAGTCTGGGGGGAGGGATACTTTGACGCTGAGAGTTAAAGAGGAGCATGACCTCGTTGGAATTGAACTTGTGAATGTTCCATTTGAGGAGTTCTTCCGGTTTTTCAATCAAAAGGCCCTCGATAAATCAACGATCACTTGCTACTGTCTGTAAGTAGTACTACTTCTGTCATTAAGTCTCTCTATATAGGTCAGCTCTTTCATTGCATGTATTTATAATTATCCTCACTATATTATGCAGATTGAAGATCGCCGAATTGAAGAAAAGACAAATCGGTGATATTGGGTTCATTAACACAAATCTCATAGATGCAACTCAGGTTAAATATCATGCCGAAAATACCGAGGCCAACTTGCTACGATCGTTGGTAATAAATGAAAGCAAAGATATAATACTCTTTCCTTACAACTTCAAGTGAGTGTTACTGTCTTGTCCATATTCGGTTTCCCTTATTAGTCCAGGTTATAGTAATGTAATTGATGACTTATGCATGCGTGCGCAGCTTCCATTATATTCTCCTAGAGATTAAGCTTGAGCAGGGAGTAGTAACCGTCTTAGACTCGAGACGAAAAGATCCCCAGGACTATGTAGACATGTCTCAAATGCTCGAGAAGTAAGTTAAATCGATCATTATCCATCATATCAGCAACTTTGTTCATTTCCTGATATCAAGTAATTGTTTTCTTTGTCTGGCAGGGTTTGGAGAAAATTCACCAAAAAAGCTCCGGGACTGCCGAAGAAGCTGCAGTTTAGACACCCGAAAGTAAGTACTATAGTAGCATGTTCCGCGCATCTCCTAGTGATTCAAGCGCTAGTTTCATCAATACCATTTAGCATGCTTGCTTATCAGTTTGATTGACCTCTATTTCTTGTAAAGTGGTTGTGGCAGGAACCCGGGAATAATTACTGTGGATACTACATTTGCGAGTCCATCCGCTACACGACCTGTGAGCGGGCTACTCTGACGAACAATATGAAGTGCGTAAGCAATAATATTCACAATTTTATTTTATTACCATCATTTGTGTGTCGAGTTTCATTTATTCATATATATATATATATATATATATATATATATATATATATATATATATATGTGTGTATTGACCTCCTTTTTCAAATTAGATCTTTCGGATGCGGGATGAACTCCTAACACTAGATCGTATGCGAGCAATTCAAGAGAAATTGGCAGCATTCTTCCTTGACCACGGGATCGCTGAAAACAGAGAATACTATGTGGACCCTGTGTTCTTACAATTTAATTAGGAGATTATATTGTAGGAGATAATTATTGTATATATGTAGCCGGTAGTGTCGGATAGATATATGAGAACTTGTTGTTCGACCAATCTCTCGGAGAAGGAGAGGTGGTCGATATCACTTCTCTCTGTATGCATATGTTCATGACGATCTTCTGTTTACTTCATTTGCTTACTAGCTAGCGTGTCTAGTCCTCTCCATACGTATATAGTACGTAGCGTCGACCAAGCACGGAGATAAGAGAGGACACTTCTCTTTATTAATTAGCTAGCTAACACAATATATGAAACACCTAAAATAAGCCCCCAAACACACAACCCCCCCCTTCAAAAAAAAACAAAAACCCCAGCCACTGAAATGCTGACGCGTGGATGCCTATTGGTCCCTGTTAGTGCCACCAACCGGGACCAAAGGCCCTCCTGCTGGGCTCGCCGCACCGGCCACGTGGAGGCCCATCTGTCCCGGTTCATGTAAGAACCGGGACTAAAGGGTTAGGGCATTAGTAACGACCCTTTAGTCCCGGTTCAAAAACCGGGACAAAAGGCCCTTACCAACCGGGACAATAGGCCCTTTTTCTACTAGTTGCATCTTCCACTACTCCCACCACCACACCCATTCTACCTACACCTCCTTCAGTTTTTCCTGTAGCCGAGCCGGCCGTAGTGGATGATCGCATGTAGAGATATGATGTAACCTTGCTTACTAATGCGTCGTCAAGTCCTTCTGATGTGCATGCAGGTTCCAGCGACTCGACGTCCTCTGGCTCTACATCGCCATGCACGCTGCATCATCACCATGCAGACGGGCCAGCTCCGACGTCCCCCGTCCTTCCGAGCGGGTCGCAGACTCCAGCCTCGTCTACAGCCGAGTCTTGCACCTCTCCTGGCCCAGGCATGAGCTCTCCTGGCGCGGCATCCCTAGCTTCTCCGTCTTCACCGAGCGAACACGAACCTCCTGCTGCTCCAACTCTCGAGCAGCGTTCGCCCGCTGCTCCTGCCACAGGCACTACACATCCGATGATGACGCGTCTGCGTAATAACGTCGTGAAGACGCTGGTGCCCACGGATGGCACCGTGCGCTATGATCCTCGGCGTCGGGCCTTTCATGCTGAGCCACGCACGTACCGTGACGCACTCCAGGATGAACAATGGCGCCCCGCCATGGAGGCCGAGTTCTCCGCCCTTCAGCAGAACAAGACATGGACTTTGGTTCCACGGCCGCCTGGAAAAAATGTTATTGGATGCAAATGGATTTTCAAGGTGAAGCACAAGTCTGATGGTTCTCTCGACAAGTTCAAAGCTGGTCTAGTCGCACGCGGCTTCACACAGCAGTACGGAATTGACTACTCAGACACCTTCTCACCCGTGGTTAAGCCTGCAACTGTGCGACTCGTGCTCTCTCTTGCAGTTTCCCATGGATGGCAGCTTCGTCAGGTTGACATTAGCAATGCATTCCTTCATGGTACTCTCACTGAAGAAGCTTATATGCAGCAGCCACCCGGCTTCCAGGATCCTTCGCGTCCAGGTTATGTGTGCAAGCTGCATAAAGCTTTGTATGGCCTGAAACAGTCCCCTCGTGCCTGGTACGCCCGAATGAGTGAACGTCTTCAGCAGCTGGGTTTCTATCCTTCAGCAGCAAACACATCTTTGTTCATTTTTATACGCGATGGTGTCACCATATACATGCTGGTTTATGTTGATGATATAGTCATTGTGAATTCTTCATCATCGGCCATGACACGACTTCTTCAGCAGCTCTCCGTCACATTTCCTGTGAAAGATCTTGGCTCTCTTAATTATTTTCTCGGCATTGAGGTGCTTCGCAATTCCGGGGGAATCACTCTTAATCAGAAGAAGTAAGCTCTTGATCTTTTACAGCATACAGACATGGTGAATTGCAAACCAGTCTCAACAACGATGTGCACTCATGAGAAGCTTAGTCGGGAATCTGGTCATGGACTGTCCGAAGATGAAGCTTTTCGTTACAGAAGCACGGTTGGCGCTCTCCAATACTTGACCTTAACACGGCCCGATCTCTCATTTGCCGTTAATAAGCTTAGTCGGAAGCAGTGAAGAGAATACTTTGGTTTGTGAAAGGGACGGTGTCGACCGGCTTAACTATTCGGCGCTCGCCTTCAACTCTATTGAGTGTGTTCACAGATGCGGATTGGGCTGGCTGTAGCGATGATAGGCGTTCTACTGGCGGGTTCGCAATTTTCTTCGGTCCGAATCTTATTTTATGGAGTGCAAACAAGCAGCCGGCCGTGTCCAGATCATCGACAGAAGCGGAATACAAAGCTTTGGCAAATGGTACGGCTGAAGCAACTTGGATACAATCATTATTAAAGGAACTATGTGTTCCTCAGCCTCGTGCACCCGTCTTGTGGTGTGACAACCTCAGCGCAACATATCTCATGGCGAACCCGGTGTTTCATGCCCGCATGAAACACATCGAGGTTGATTTTCATTTTGTGAGAGAGAAGGTACCCATGGGTGCTTTGGAGGTCAAATTTATTTCTTCAGCAGATCAAGTAGCTGATGCATTCACCAAGCCTCTCACTAAGGTTATGCTTACTCGATTACCTTCCAATCTAAACCTTGGCATAGGTTAAGATTGCGGGGCAATGTTAAGCAACGCATCCTTTTGGATTCAGTTAGTGATGCCTATTATGATCATTATAGCTTAGTGCTAGAATGTAGAAGGTCTAGAGACCTTTCTCTTAATTATCCACCATCTTTTGATCTGTAACTGAAGCTGTACTTGACGTATATAAGCTGAGCAATGCTAGTGCAAACCATTACGGCAACTCCATCTAGCTAACTCCGCCCATGCTGCCAGAGTCACCCACGGAGATCGTCGACATCTCCGACGGCGAGTAGCTAGGTGATCGACGTAGTACATATGCTTATTTTAGTTTGCATGTCTTTGTATGGATTTGAGATTCTAGTATGAGATGTCCAGATGCAACTATTGAAATTTAAGGCATGCACGGTCACTGCCCGCGGATGCACGGCGCGTTCGTGGGCGTTTGAGGGGCCGGATTTGTCAAGTCCGACTGTAGATGCTCTAAGTCATGAGAGCAGGGCTTCACCTTGGGGCTGCACGTGCGGAGGTTGTCGGTGCTCCGGAGGTCCGACGGGTACTCCTTCATCGGCTCCTGTGCGGCGACCATTGCCGGTGGCGAGGTGGGCTTCCTCGTCGACGAAGGGGGTGACACAGCGGGGGTACGGCGGCGAGAGCTACCGGCGTACAAAATCGGGACGGGATTGGGGATTTTTTTTCCTTTCCTTTTGTGTTGGCTCGTGCGACGGAAGTCCTAGATGCGTTTGGTTAGTCCATCCAGGGCCATGGTGTGTGGTTTCTGAAGTGTTTGGTTGCCTGGGCCGCATTAAAATTTGGGCCCACGTGAACTTTAAATAACTCACCGGCCTGCTCATTTTTGCAGCGAGGCAAGCCCGTGTGATGCGAAGGGGCGAACATGGGAACATCAGCATGCGTAATGTGGACTTTGTGGCACGGAGGACTCATGGCGACATTCGATGCTTGAGTGCTCGATGGCCAGGTGTATCTGGGCACTGGTAGATGGAGAGCTTGCTGAACATTTGTACGAGCCAACAGAACCCAGTGCCAAACAGTGGCTTTTTTCTATGATTGATACACTATCGCATACAACTTTTGTGAAATTATCAGTTACACTATTGGCAATATGGTGGGCTAGAAGAAAATTTATTCACGAGGAGATCTTCCAGAGTCTTGCTTCCACGCATCAGTTTATCTGTAGCTTCATAAGGGAGCTAGAATACATGCCGGGCAAGAGCACAAAATCAACAATAACCAGCAATGAAGTATCCACACGGCCTAGGGCGCCACCTCCAGGTTTTATGAAGATCCATGTAGACGCTAGCATTGCAAGGAATTAGAACAAGGGTGTTGCTGCAGCCGTCTGCAGAGCTGGCGATGGAAATTTCATGGGAAGTTCTTCATTAGTGATTTATGGAATTAATGATGCTGCAACAATGGAAGCTATCGCATGTCGTGGGGCCCTTTCATTGGCGGATGATTTGATGTTACATATCTTCATAATAGCATCGGACTCGAAGCAGATAGTGAATGATATTCAGAAGGGAACCTATTGAAGGAAATATGCCCTAGAGGCAATAATAAAGTTATTGTTTATTTCCTTATTTCATGATAACTGTTTATTATTCATGCTAGAATTGTATTAACCGGAAACTTGATACATGTGTGAATACATAGACAAACAGAGTGTCACTAGTTTGCCTCTACTTGACTAGCTCGTTGAATCAAAGTTGGTTAAGTTTCCTAGCCATAGACATGAGTTGTCATTTGATTAACGGGATCACATCATTAGAGAATGATGTGATTGACTTGACCCATTCTGTTAGCTTAGCATTTGATCGTTTAGTATGTTGCTATTGCTTTCTTCATGACTTATACATGTTCCTATGACTATGAGATTATGCAACTCCCAAATACCGGAGGAACACCTTGTGTGCTATCAAACGTCACAACGCAACTGGGTGATTATAAAGATGCTCTACCGGTGTCTCTGAAGGTGTTTGTTGGGTTGGCATAGATCGAGATTAGGATTTGTCACTCCGAGTATCGGAGAGATATCTGTGGGCCCATCTCGATAATGCACATCACTATAAGCCTTGCAAGCAATGTGACTAATGAGTTAGTTGCGGGATGATGCATTACAGAACGAGTAAAGAGACTTGCCGGTAACGAGATTGAGCTAGGTATGGAGATACCGACGATCGAATCTCAGGCAAGTAACAAACCGTGGACAAAGGGAACAACGTATGTTGTTAATTATGCGGTTTGACCGATAAAGATCCTCGTATAATATGTAGGAACCAATATGAGCATCCAGGTTCCGATATTGGTTATTGATCGGAGACGTGTCTCGGTCATGTCTACATAGTTCTCGAACCCGTAGGGTCCGCACGCTTAAAGTTTTGTGACGATCGGTATTATGAGTTTATGTGTTTTGATGTACCGAAGGTAGTTCGGAGTCCCGGATGCGATCGGGGACATGACGAGGAGTCTCAAAATTGTCGAGATGTAAATATCGATATATTGGACGACTATATTCGGACATCGGAAAGTTCCGAGTGATTCGGGTATTTATCGGAGTACCGGAGAGCTACGGGAATTCGCCGGGGAGTATATGGGCCTTATTGGGCTTTAGGGGAAAGAGAGAGGGGAGACTGCGCCCGCCCCCCCCCCCCCAAGGCCTAGTCCAAATTGGACTAGGGGGAGGAGCGGCACCCCCTCCTTCCTTCTCTTCTCTTTTCCCCTTCCTTCTCTCCTACTCCTACTACATGGAAGGGGGGGAATCCTACTCCCGGTGGGAGTAGGACTCCCCAGGGCGCGCCATAGTAGAGGGCCGGCCCTCCCCCTCCTCCACTCCTTTATATACGGGGGAAGAGGGCACCCCATGGACACACAAGTTGATCATTGATCTTTCTTAGCCGTGTGCGGTGCCCTCCTCCACCATAATCCACCTCGGTCATATCGTAGCAGTGCTTAGGCGAAGCCCTGCATCGGTAACTTCATCAACACCGTCATCACGCCGTCGTGCTAACGGAACTCTCCCTCGAAGCTCTACTGGATCGTCAGTTCGTGGGACGTAACCAGCTGAACATGTGCAGATCGCGGAGGTGCCGTACGTTCGGTACTAGGATCGGTCGATCGTGATGACGTACGACTACATCAACCGCATTGTCATAACGCTTCCGCTTACGGTCTACGAGGGTACGTGGACGACACTCTCCCCTCTTGTTGCTATGCATCACCATGATCTTGCGTGTGCGTAGGAATTTTTTTGAAATTACTACGTTCCCCAACAGTGGCATCCGAGCCAGGTTTATGTGTAGATGTTATATGCACGAGTAGAACACAAAGGAGTTGTGGGCGATACAAGTCATACTGCTTACCAGCATGTCATACTTGAAGGAAATATGGCCTAGAGGCAATAATAAAGTTATTATTTATTTCCTTATATCATGATAAATGTTTATTATTCATGCTAGAATTGTATTAACCGGAAACATGATACATGTGTGAATACATAGACAACAAGAGTGTCACTAGTATGCCTCTACTTGACTAGCTCGTTAATCAAAGATGGTTATGTTTCCTAGCAGTAGACAAAGAGTTGTCATTTGATTAACGGGATCACATCATTACGAGAATGATGTGATTGACTTGACCCATTCCGTTAGCTTAGCACTTGATCGTTTAGTATGTTGCTATTGCTTTCTTCATGACTTATACATGTTCCTATGACTATGAGATTATGCAACTCCCGTTTACCGGAGGAACACTTGGTGTGCTACCAAACATCACAACGTAACTGGGTGATTATAAAGGTGCTCTACAGGTGTCTCCGAAGGTACTTGTTGGGTTGGCGTATTTCGAGAATAGGATTTGTCACTCCGATTGTCGGAGAGGTATCTCTGGGCCCACTCGGTAATGCACATCATTATAAGCCTTGCAAGCATTGCAACTAATGAGTTAGTTGTGGGATGATGTATTACAGAACGAGTAAAGAGACTTGCCGGTAACGAGATTGAACTAGGTATTGAGATACCGACGATCGAATCTCGGGCAAGTAACATACCGATGACAAAGGGAACAAGGTATGTTGTTATGCGGTTTGACCGATAAAGATCTTCGTAGAATATGTGGGAGCCAATATGAGCATCCAGGTTCCGCTATTGGTTATTGACCGGAGACGTGTCTCGGTCATGTCTACATAGTTCTCGAACCCGTAGGGTCCGCACGCTTAAAGTTCGATGACGGTTATATTATGAGTTTATGTGTTTTTATGTACCGAAGGTAGTTCGGAGTCCCGGATGTGATCACGGACATAACGAGGAGTCTCTAAATGGTCGAGACATGAAGATTGATATATTGGACGACTATATTCGGGCACCGGAATGGTTCGGAACCCCCCCGGAGGTTATTGGGCCTCATGGGCCCAAGTGGTGGAAGAGGAGAGGCAGCCAAGGGGCAGCAGAGCGCCCCTCCCCCCCCCCAAAAGACCGAATTGGACAAGGAGGGGGGCGGAGCCACCCTTTCCTTTCCCCCTCTCTCTCCTTCCCTCTCCTCTCCTACTCCAACATGGAATGGGGGGAGTCCTACTCCCGGTGGGAGTAGGACTCCTCATGGGGCGCGCCAAGGGTGGCTGGCCCCCTCCCCCTCCTCCACTCCTTTATATATGGGGAGGGAGGCACCCCCTAGAGACACAACAATTCATCCCTTGGATCTCTTAGCCGTGTGCGGTGCCCCCTCCACAATAATCCACCTTGGTCATATCGTAGCGGTGCTTAGGCGAAACCCTGCGACGGTAGAATATCATCATCGTCACCACGCTGTTGTGCTGACGGAACTCTCCCTCAAAGCTCGGCTGGATCGAAGTTCGAGGGACGTCATCGAGTTGAACGTGTGCTGAACTTGGAGGTGTCGTGCATTCGGTACTTGATCGGTCGGATCGTGAAGACGTACGACTACACCAACCGCGTTGTGCTAACGCTTCCGCTTTCGGTCTACGAGGGTACGTGGACACACTCTCCCCTCTCATTGCTATGCATCACCATGATCTTGCGTGTGCGTAGGAATTTTTTTGAAATTACTACGTTCCCCAACAGTGGCATCCGAGCCAGGTTTTATGCGTAGATGTTATATGCACGAGTAGAACACAAGTGAGTTCTGGGCGATACATGTCATACTGCTTACCAGCATGTCATACTTTGGTTCGGCGGTATTGTTGGATGAAGCGGGCCAGACCGACATTACGCGTACGCTTACGCGAGACTGGTTCTACCGACGTGCTTTGCACACAGGTGGCTGGCGGGTGTCAGTTTCTCCAAATTTAGTTTAACCGAGTGTGGCTACGCCCGGTCCTTGAGAAGGTTAAAACAACACTAACTTGACGAACTATCGTTGTGGTTTTGATGCGTAGGTAAGAACGGTTCTTGCTCAGCCCGTAGCAGCCACGTAAAACTTGCAACAACAAAGTAGAGGACGTCTAACTTGTTTTTGCAGGGCATGTTGTGATGTGATATGGTCAAAGCATGATGCTATATTTTATTGTATGAGATGATCATGTTTTGTAACGGAGTTATCGGCAACTGGCAGGAGCCATATGGTTGTCGCTTTATTGTATGCAATGCAATCGCCCTGTAATTGCTTTACTTTATCACTAAGCGGTAGCGATAGTCGTAGAAGCAATAGTTGGAGAGACGATAATGATGCTACAATGGAGATCAAGGTGTCGCGCCGGTGACGATGGTGATCATGATGGTGCTTCGGAGATGGAGATCACAAGCACAAGATGATGATGGCCATATCATATCACTTATATTGATTGCATGTGATGTTTATCTTTTATGCATGTTATGTTGCTTTGATTGACGGTAGCATTATAAGATGATCTCTCCCTAAATTTCAAGATATAAGTGTTCTGCCTGAGTATGCACCGTTGCCAAAGTTCGTCGTGCCCAGACACCACGTGATGATCGGGTGTGATAAGCTCTACGTCCATCTACAGCGGGTGCAAGCCAGTTTTGCACACATAGAATACTCAGGTTAAACTTGGCGAGCCTAGCATATGCAGATATGGCCTCGGAACACTGAGACCGAAAGGTCGAGCATGAATCATATAGTAGATATGATCAACATAGTGATGTTCACCATTGAAAACTACTCCATTTCACTTGATGATCGGTTATGGTTTAGTTGATTTGGATCACGTGATCACTTAGATGATTAGAGGGATGTCTATCTAAGTGGGAGTTCTTAAGTAATATGATTAATTGAACTTAAATTTATCGTGAACTTAGTACCTGATAGTATTTTGCATGTCTATGTTGTTGTAGATAGATGGCTCGTGCTGTTGTTCCGTTGAATTTTAATGCGTTCCTTGAGAAAGCAAAGTTGAAAGATGATGGTAGCAATTACACGGACTCGGTCCGTAACTTGAGGATTATCCTCATTGCTGCATAGAAGAATTACGTCCTGGAAGCACTGCTAGGTGCCAAACCTGCTACAGGAGCAACACCAGATGTTGTGAACGTCTGGCAGAGCAAAGCTGATGACTACTCGATAGTTTAGTGTGCCATGCTTTACGGCTTAGAACTGGGACTTCAACGACGTTTTGAACGTCATGGAGCATATGAGATGTTCCAGGAGTTGAAGTTAATATTTCAAGCAAATGCCCGGATTGAGAGATATGAAGTCTCCAATAAGTTCTACAGCTGCAAGATGGAGGAGAATAGTTCTGTCAGTGAGCATATACTTAGAATGTCTGGGTATAACAATCACTTGATTCAACTGGGAGTTAATCTTCCGGATGATAGCATCATTGACAGAATTCTTCAATCACTGCCACCAAGCTACAAGAGCTTCGTGATGAACTATAACATGCAAGGGATGGATAAGACGATTCCCGAGCTCTTCGCAATGCTAAAGGCTGCGGAGGTAGAAATCAAGAAAGAGCATCAAGTGTTGATGGTCAATAAGACCACCACTTTCAAGAAAAAGGGCAAAGGGAAGAAGAAGGGGAACTTCAAGAAGAACAGCAAACAAGTTGCTGCTCAGGAGAAGAAACCCAAGTCTGGACCTAAGCCTGAGACTGAGTGCTTCTACTACAAGCAGACTGGTCACTCGAAACAGGGACTACGGATTAAGCGGACACTAGCTAAGGACGAGGTGACGATGCGCGTGGGAAACGGTTCCAAAGTCGATGTGATCGCCGTCGGCCCGCTACCTCTACATCTACCTTCGGGATTAGTATTAGACCTAAATAACTGTTATTTGGTGCCAGCGTTGAGCATGAACATTATACCTGGATCTTGTTTGATGCGAGACGGTTATTCATTTAAATCAAAGAATAATGGTTGTTCTATTTATATGAGTAATATCTTTTATGTTCATGCACCCTTGAAGAGTGGTCTATTTTTGATGAATCTCTATAGTAGTGATACACATATTCATAATGTTGAAGCCAAAAGATGCAGAGTTGATAATGATAGTGCAAATTATTTGTGGCACTGCCGTTTGGGTCATATTGGTGTAAAGCGCATGAAGAAACTCCATACTGATGGACTTTTGGAATCACTTGATTATGAATCACTTGGTACTTGCGAACCATGCCTCATGGGCAAGATGACTGAAACGCCGTTCTCCGGAACTATGGAGCGAGCAACTGATTTATTGGAGATCATACATACTGATGTATGTGGTCCAATGAATGTTGAGGCTCGCGGAGGGTATCGTTATTTTCTCACCTTCACAGATGATTTAAGCAGATATGGGTATATCTACTTAATGAAACATAAGTCTGAAACATTTGAAAAGTTCAAAGAATTTCAGAGTGAAGTTGAAAATCATCGTAACAAGAAAATAAAGTTTCTACGATCTGATCGTGGAGGAGAATATTCGAGTTACGAGATTGGTCTACATTTGAAACAATGCGGAATAGTTTCGCAACTCACGCCACCCGGAACACCATAGTGTAATGGTGTGTCCGAACGTCGTAATCATACTTTACTAGATATGGTGCGATCTATGATGTCTCTTACTGATTTACTGCTATCGTTTTGGGGTTATGCTTTAGAGACGGCCGCATTCACGTTAAATATGGCACCATCAAAATCCGTTGAGACGACGCCTTATGAAATGTGGTTTGGCAAGAAACCAAAGTTGTCATTTCTTAAAGTTTGGGGCTGCGATGCTTATGTGAAAAAGCTTCAACCTGATAAGCTCGAACCCAAGTCGGAGAAATGTGTCTTCATAGGATACCCAAAGGAAACTGTTGGGTACACCTTCTATCACAGATCCGAAGGCAAGACATTCGTTGCCAAGAATGGATCCTTTCTAGAGAAGGAGTTTCTCTCAAAAGAAATGAGTGGGAGGAAAGTAGAACTTGATGAGGTAATTGTACCTGCTCCCTTATTGGAAAGTAGTTCATCACAGAAACCGGTTCCTGTGACGTCTATACCAATTAATGAGGAAGTTAATGATGATGATCATGAAACTTCAGATCAAGTTGTTACTGAACCTCGTAGGTCAACCAGAGTAAGATCCGCACCAGAGTGGTACGGTAATCATGTTCTGGAGGTTATGTTACTAGACCATGACGAACCTACGAACAATGAAGAAGCGATGGTGAGCCCAGATTCCGAAAAATGACTTGAGGCCATGAAATCTGAGATGGAATCCATGTATGAGAACAAATGGTGGACTTTGGTTGACTTGCCCAATGATCGGCAGGCCATCGAGAATAAATGGATCTTCAAGAAGAAGACTGACTCTGACGGTAATGTTACTGTCTATAAAGCTTGACTTGATGCAAAAGGTTTTTGACAAGTTCAAGGGGTCGACTACGATGAGACTTTCTCACCAGTAGCGATGCTTATGTCTGTCCGAATCATGTTAGCAATTGCCGCATTTTATGATTATGAAATTTGGCAAATGGATGTCAAAACTGCATTCCTGAACAAATTTCTGGAAGAAGAGTTGTATATGATGCAACCGGAAGGTTTTGTCGATCCAAAGGGAGCTAACAAAGTGTGCAAGCTCCAGCGATCCATTTATGGACTGGTGCAAGCCTCTCGGAGTTGGAATAAATGTTTTGATAGTGTGATCAAAGCATATGGTTTTATACAGAATTTTGGAGAGGCATGTATTTACAAGAAAGTGAGTGGGAGCTCTGTAGCATTTCTGATATTATATGTGGATGACATATTGTTGATCGGAAATGATATAGAATTTCTGGATAGCATAAAGGGATATTTGAATAAGTGTTTTTCAATGAAGGACCTCGATGAAGCTGCTTATATATTGGGCATCAAGATCTATAGAGATAGATCAAGACGCTTAATAGGACTTTCACAAAGCACATACCTTGACAAAGTTTTGAAGAAGTTCAAAATGGATCAAGCAAAGAAAGGGTTCTTGCCTGTGTTACAAGGTGTGAAGTTGAGTAAGACTCAATGCCCGACCACTGCAGAAGATAGACAGAAAATGAAAGATGTTCCCTATGCTTCAGCCATAGGCTCTATCATGTATGCAATGTTGTGTACCAGACCTGATGTGTGCCTTGCTATTAGTTTAGCAGGGAGGTACCAAAGTAATCCAGGAGTGGATCACTAGACAGCGGTCAAGAACATCCAGAAATACTTGAGAAGGACTAAGGATATGTTTCTCATTTATGGAGGTGACAAAGAGCTCATCGTAAATGGTTACGTCGATGCAAGCTTTGACACTGATCTGGACGATTCTAAATCGCAAACCGGATATGTGTTTATATTAAACGGTGGAGCTGTTAGTTGGTGCAGTTCTAAACAAAGCGTCGTAGCGGGATCCACATGTGAAGCGGAGTACATAGCTGCTTCGGAAGCAGCAAATGGAGGAGTCTGGATGAAGGAGTTCATATCCGACCTAGGTGTCATACCTAGTGCATCAGGTCCAATGAAAATATTTTGTGACAATACTGGTGCAATTGCTTTGGCAAAGGAATCCAGATTTCACAAGAGAACCAAGCACATCAAGAGACGCTTCAACTCCATCCGGGATCAAGTCCAGGTGGGAGACATAGAGATTTGCAAGATACATACGGATCTGAATGTTGCAGACCCATTGACTAAGCCTCTTCCACGAGCAAAACATGATCAGCACCAAGACTCCATGGGTGTTAGAATCATTACTGTGTAATCTAGATTATTTACTCTAGTGCAAGTGGGAGACTGAAGGAAATATGCCCTAGAGGCAATAATAAAGTTATTATTTATTTCCTTATATCATGATAAATGTTTATTATTCATGCTAGAATTGTATTAACCGGAAACATGATACATGTGTGAATACATAGACAAACAGAGTGTCACTAGTATGCCTCTACTTGACTAGCTCGTTAATCAAAGATGGTTATGTTTCCTAGCCATATACAAAGAGTTCTCATTTGATTAACGGGATCACATCATTAGGAGAATGATGTGATTGACTTGACCCATTCCATTAGCTTAGCACTTGATCGTTTAGTATGTTGCTATTGCTTTCTTCATGACTTATACATGTTCCTATGACTATGAGATTATGCAACTCCCAAATACCGGAGGAACACTTTGTGTGCTACCAAACGTCACAACGTAACTGGGTGATTATAAAGGTGCTCTATAGGTGTCTCCGAAGGTACTTGTTGGGTTGGTGTATTTCGAGATTAGGATTTGTAACTCCGATTGTCGGAGAGGTATCTCTGGGCCCACTCGGTAATGCACATCATTATAAGCCTTGCAAGCATTGCAACTAATGAGTTAGTTGCGGGATGATGTATTACAGAACGAGAAAAGAGACTTGCCGGTAACGAGATTGAACTAGGTGTTGAGATACCGATGATCGAATCTCGGGCAAGTAACATACCGATGACAAAGGGAACAACGTATGTTGTTATGCGGTTTGACCGATAAAGATCTTCGTAGAATATGTGGGAGCCACTATGAGCATCCAGGTTCCGCTATTGGTTATTGACCGGAGACGTGTCTCGGTCATGTCTACATAGTTCTCGAACCCGTAGGGTCCGCACGCTTAAAGTTTGATGACGGTTATATTATGAGTTTATGTGTTTTGATGTACCGAAGGTAGTTCACAGTCCCGGATGTGATCACGGACATAACGAGGAGTCTCGAAATGGTCGAGACATCAAGATTGATATATTGGACGACTATATTCGGACACCGGAATGGTTCCGGGGGTTACCGGAACCCCCCGGGAGGTTATTGGGCCTCATGGGCCCAAGTGGTGGAAGAGGAGAGGCAGCCAAGGGGCAGCCGCGCGCCCCTCCCCCACATGTCCGAATTGGACAAGGAGGGGGGCGGCGCCCCCCCCCTTTCCTTTCCCCCTCTCTCTCCTTCCCTCTCCTCTCCTACTCCAACATGGAATGGGGGGAGTCCTACTCCCGGTGGGAGTAGGATTCCTCATGGGGCGCCAAGGGTGGCCGGCCCCCTCCCCCTCCTCCACTCCTTTATATACGGGGAGGGAGGAACCCCCTAGAGACACAACAATTGATCCCTTGGATCTCTTAGCCGTGTGCGGTGCCCCCCTCCACCATAATCCACCTCGGTCATATCGTAGCGGTGCTTAGGCGAAGCCCTGCGACGCTAGAATATCATCATCGTCACCACGCCGTCGTGCTGACGGAACTCTCCCTCAAAGCTTGGCTGGATCGGAGTTCGAGGGACGTCATCGAGTTGAACGTGTGCTAAACTCGGAGGTGCCGTGCGTGAAGACGTACGACTACACCAACCGCTTTGTGCTAACGCTTTCGCTTTCGGTCTACGAGGGTACGTGGACACACTCTCCCCTCTCGTTGCCATGCATCACCATGATCTTGCATGTGCGTAGGAATTTTTTTGAAATTACTACGTTCCCCAACAATACTTTGGTTTGGCGGTATTGTTGGATGAAGCGGCCCGGACCGACATTACGCGTACACTTACGCGAGACTGGTTCTACCGACGTGCTTTGCACACAGGTGGCTGGCGGGTGTCAGTTTCTCCAACTTTAGTTGAACCGAGTGTGACTACGCCCGGTCCTTGTTGAAGGTTAAAACAGCACTAACTTGATGAAATATCGTTGTGGTTTTGATGCGTAGGTAAGAACGGTTCTTGCTCAGCACGTAGCAGCCACGTAAAATTTGCAACAACAAACTGGAGGACGTCTAACTTGTTTTTGCAGGGCATGTTGTGATGTGATATGGTCAAGGCATGATGCTATATTTTATTGTATGAGATGATCATGTTTTGTAACGGAGTTATCGGCAACTGGAAGGAGCCATATGGGTGTCGCTTTATTGTATGAAATGCAATCGCCACGTAATTGCTTTACTTTATCACTAAGCGGTAGCGATAGTCGTAGAAGCAATAGTTGGCGAGACAACAACGATGCTACGATGGAGATCAAGGTGTCGCGCCGGTGACGATGGTGATCATGATGGTGCTTTGGATATGGAGATCAAAGGCACAAGATGATGATAGCCATATCATATCACTTATATTGATTGCATGTGATGTTTATCTTTTATGCATCTTATTTTGCTTAGATCGACGGTAGCATTATAAGATGATCTCTTCCTAAATTTCAAGGTACAAGTGTTCTCCCTGAGTATGCACCATTGCCAAAGTTCGTCGTGCCGAGACACCACGTGATGATCGGGTGTGATAAGCTCTACGTTCATATACAACGGGTGCAAGCCAGTTTTGCACACACAGAAATACTCGGGTTAAACTTGACGAGCCTAGCATATGCAGATATGGCCTCGGAACACTGGAGACCGAAAGGTCGAGCGTGAATCATATAGAAGATATGATCAACATAGTGATGTTCACCATTGAAAACTACTCCATCTCACGTGATGATCAGACATGGTTTAGTTGATATGGATCACGTGATCACTTAGATGATTAGAGAGATATCTATCTAATTGGGAGTTCTTAAGTAATATGATTAATTGAACTTTAATTTATTATAAACTTAGTCCTGGTAGTATTAGCATATCTATGTTGTAGATCAATAGCTCGTGATGTTGCTCCCCGTTTATTTTGATATGTTCCTAGAGAAAAACTATGTTGAAAGATGTTAGTAGCAATGATGCGGACTTGGTCCGTGATCTGAGGATTATCCTCATTGTTGCACAGAAGAATTATGTCCTTGATGCACCGCTAGGTGACAGACCGATTGCAGGAGCAAATGCAGACGTTACGAACGTTTGGCAAGCTTGATAGGATGACTACTTGATAGTTTAGTGCACCATGCTTTACGGCTTAGAATCGGTGCTTCAAAGACGTTTTTGAAACGCCACGAGCATATGAGATGTTCCAAGAGTTGAAATTAGTATTTCAGACTCATGCCCATGTCTAAAGGTATGAGACCTTTGACAAGTACTTTGCCTACAAGATGAAGGAGAACAGCTCAGCTAATGAGCATGTGCTCAGAATGTCTGAGTACTACAATCACTTGAATCAAGTGGGAGTTAATCTTCCAGATAAGATAGTGATTGATAGAGTTCTCTAGTCACTATCACCAAGTTACTAGAACTTCGTGATGAACTATAATATGCAAGGGATAACGGAAACGATTCCCAAGCTCTTCGTGATTCTGAAATCGACGAAGGTAGAAATCAAGAAAAGCATCAAGTGTTGATGGTTGACAAGACCACTGGTTTCAAGAAAAGGTCAAAGGGAAGAAGGGGAACTTCAAAAGGAACGGCAAGCAAGTTGCTGCTCCCGTGAAGAAGCCCAAAGCTAGACCCAAGCCTGAAATTGAGTGCTTCTACTGCAAAGGAAATGGTCACTGGAAGTGTTACTGCCCTAGATACTTGGCGGATAAGAAGGATGGCAAAGTAAACAAAGGTATATTGGATATACATGTTATTGATGTGTACTTTACTAGTGTTTATAGCAACTCCTCGGCATTTGATACTGGTTCAGTTGCTAAGAGTAGTAACTCGAAACGGGAGTTGCAGAATGAACAGAAACTAGTTAAGGGCAAGGTGACGATGTGTGTTGGAAGTAGTTCCAAGATTGATATGATCATCATCGCACACTCCCTATACTTTCGGGATTAGTGTTGAACCTAAATAAGTGTTATTTGGTGTTTGCGTTGAGCATGAATATGATTTGATCATGTTTATTGCAATACGGTTATTCGTTTAAGTTAGAGAATAATTGTTGTTCTCTTTAAATGAATAAAACCTTCTATGGTCATACACCTAATGAAAATGGTTTGTTGGATCTAGATCGTAGTGATACACATATTCATAATATTGAAGCCAAAAGATGCAAAGTTAATAAAGATAGTGCAACTTATTTGTGGCACTGCCGTTTAGGTCATGTTGGTGTAAAGCGCATGAAGAAAACTCCATGCTGATGGGATTTTTTGGAATCACGTGATGCTTGCGAACCATGCCTTATGGGCAAGATGGCTAAGACTCCGTTCTCCGGAACAATGGAGCGAGCAACTGACTTATTGGAAATAATACATACTGATGTATGCAATCCGATGAGTGTTGAGGCTCGCGGCGGGTATCGTTATTTTCTGACCTTCACAGATGATTTGAGCAGATATGGGTATATCTACTTGATGAAACATAAGTCTGAAACATTTGAAAAGTTCATATAATTTCAGAGTGAAGTGGAAAATCATCGTAACAAGAAAATAAAGTTTCTACGATCTGATCATGGAGGAGAATATTTGAGTTACGAGTTAGGTCTTCATTTGAAACAATGCGGAATAGTTTCACAACTCACGCCACCTGCAACACCACAGCGTAATGGTGTATCCGAACATCGTAACTGTACTTTATTAGATATGGTGCAATCTTTTGGGGATCGTAGCAGAAATTAAAATCTTCTACGCATCACCAAGATCAATCTATGGAGTTTACTAGCAACGAGAGGGGAGGAGTGCATCTACATACCCTTGTAGATCGCGAGCGGAAGCGTTCAAGAAAACGGGGTTGATGGAGTCGTACTCGTCGTGATCCAAATCATCGATGATCCAAGCGCTGAACAGACGGCACCTCCGCGTTCAACACACGTACAGAGCGGTGACGTCTCCCATGCCTTGATCCAGCAAGGAGGAGGGAGAGGTTGAGGAAGAAGGCTCCAACAGCAGCACGACGGCGTGGTGGTGGTGGAGTGACAGTTCTCCGGCAGGGCTTCGCCAAGCACACGCGGAGGAGGATAGGTGTTGGGGAGGGGAGGGGCTGCGCCTTGGATGTGGTGCTGCAGCCCTCCCCTCACCCCTCTATTTATAGGGAGAAGGGGGAAGGGGACCGGCCCCTCTAGATGGGATCTAGAGGGGGGCGGCGGCCAAGGGGGAGGTGGCTTGCCCCCCAAGCAAGGGGGGGGCGCCCCCTTTAGGGTTTCCCCAAACCCTAGGCGCATGGGCCCTAGGGGGGTTGGCTCCCAGCCCACTAATGGCTGGTTCCCTTCCACCTACAGCCCATAAGGCCCTCCGGGGCAGGTGGACCCTCCCGGTGGACCCCCGGAACCCCTCCGGTGGTCCCGGTACAATACCGGTATACCCCCGAATATTTCCGGTGACCGTATGGTGACTTCCCATATATAAATCTTTACCTCCGGACCATTCCGGAACTCCTCGTGACGTCCGGGATCTCATCCGGGACTCCGAACAACATTCGGTAATCACATACAAACCTTCCTTATAACCCTAGCGTCATCGAACCTTAAGTGTGTAGACCCTACGGGTTCGGGAATCATGCAGACATCACCGAGACACCTCTCTAGCCAATAACCAACAGCGGGATCTGGATACCCATGTTGGCTCCCACATGCTCCTCGATGATCTCATCGGATGAACCACGAGTCAAGGATTCAATCAATCCCGTATACAATTCCCTTTGTCTACCGGTATGTTACTTGCCCGAGATTCGATCGTCGGTATCCCTATACCTTGTTCAATCTCGTTACCGGCAAGTCTCTTTACTCGTTCCGTAACACATCATCCCGTGATCAACTCCTTGGTCACATTGTGCACATTATGATGATGTCCTACCGAGTGGGCCCAGAGATACCTCTCCGTTTACACGGAGTGACAAATCCCAGTCTCGATTCGTGCCAACCCAACAGACACTTTCGGAGATACCTGTAGTGCACCTTTATAGCCACCCAGTTACGTTGTGACGTTTGGTACACCCAAAGCATTCCTACGGTATCCGGGAGTTGCACGATCTCATGGTCTAAGGAAATGATACTTGACATTAGAAAAGCTTCAGCAAACGAACTACACGATCTAGTGCTATGCTTAGGATTGGGTCTTGTCCATCACATCATTCTCCAAATGATGTGATCCCGTTATCAATGACATCCAATGTCCATGGTCAGGAAACCGTAACCATCTATTGATCAAAGAGCTAGTCAACTAGAGGCTCACTAGGGACATGTTATGGTCTATGTGTTCACACATGTATTACGATTTCCGGATAACACAATTATAGCACGAACAATAGACAATTATCATGAACAAGGAAATATAATAATAACCATTTTATTATCGCCTCTAGGGCATATTTCCAACAGTCTCCCACTTGCACTAGAGTCAATAATCTAGTTACATTGTGATGAATCGCACACCCATAGAGTTCTGGTGTTGATCATGTTTTGCCCGTGGAAGAGGTTTAGTCAACGGATCTGCGACATTCAAATCCGTATGTACTTTACAAATATCTATGTCTCCATTTTGAACATTTTCACGAATGGAGTTGAAGCGACGCTTGATGTGCCTGGTCTTCTTGTGAAACCTGGGCTCCTTGTCAAGGGCAATAGCTCCAGTGTTGTCACAGAAGAGAGTCATCGGCCCCGATGCATTGGGAATAACTATTGGAAATATGCCCTAGAGGCAATAATAAATAGGTTATTATTATATTTCCTTGTTCATGATAATCGTTTATTATCCATGCTAGAATTGTATTGATAGGAAACTCATATACATGTGTGGATACATAGACAACACCATGTCCCTAGTAAGCCTCTAGCTGACTAGCTCGTTAATCAATAGATGGTTACGGTTTCCTGACCATGGACATTGGATGTCGTTGATAACGGGATCACATCATTAGGAGAATGATGTGATGGACAAGACCCAATCCTAAGCCTAGCACAAGATCGTGTAGTTCGTTTGCTAAGTGCTTTTCTAATGTCAAGTATCATTTCCTTAGACCATGAGATTGTGCAACTCCCGGATACCGTAGGAATGCTTTGGGTGTACCAATCGTCACAACGTAACTGGGTGGCTATAAAGGTGCACTACAGGTATCTCCGAAAGTGTCTGTAGGGTTGGCACGAATCGAGACTGGGATTTGTCACTCCGTGTAAACGGAGAGGTATCTCTGGGCCCACTCGGTAGGACATCATCATAATGTGCACAATGTGACCAAGGAGTTGATCACGGGATGATGTGTTACGGAACGAGTAAAGAGACTTGCCGGTAACGAGATTGAACAAGGTATAGGGATACCGACGATCGAATCTCGGGCAAGTAACATACCGGTGGACAAAGGGAATTCTATACGGGATTGATTGAATCCTCGACATTGTGGTTCATCCGATGAGATCATCGAGGAGCATGTGGGAGCCAACATGGGTATCCAGATCCCGCTGTTGGTTATTGACCGGAGAGTCGTCTCGGTCATGTCTGCATGTCTCCCGAACCCGTAGGGTCTACACACTTAAGGTTCGGTGACGCTAGGGTTATAGAGATATTAGTATGCGGTAACCCGAAAGTTGTTCGGAGTCCCGGATGAGATCCCGGACGTCACGAGGAGTTCTGGAATGGACCGGAGGTAAAGATTTATATATGGGAAGTCTTATTTTGGTCGCCGGAAAAGTTTCGCACTTTATCGGTATTGTACCGGGAGTGCCGAAAGGGGTCCGGGGGTCCACCAAGGGGGTCCACCAGCCCCGGGGGGGCACATGGGCTGTAGGGGGTGCGCCTTGCCCTATATGGGCCAAGGTCAACAGCCCCAAGAGGCCCATGCGCCAAGAGATAAGGAAAAGGGAGAGTCCTAAAGGGGGAAGGCACCTCCGAGGTGCCTTGGGGGGGAAGGACTCCTCCCTGGCCGCACCCTTCCTTGGAGGAAGGGCCAAGGCTGCGCCCCCCCTCTCCCTTGGCCCTATATATAGTGGGGGGGAGGGAGGGCAGCAATACCTAAGCCCTGGCGCTTCCCTCTCCCTCCCGTGACACATCTCCCTCCTCCCGCAGCGCTTGGCGAAGCCCTATTGGAATCCCGCTACTTCCACCACCACGCCGTCGTGCTGCTAGATCTCCATCAACCTCTCCTCCCCCCTTGCTGGATCAAGAAGGAGGAGATGTCACTGCTCCGTACATGTGTTGAACGCGGAGGCGCCGTCCGTTCGGCGCTAGGATCATCGGTGATTTGGATCACGACGAGTACGAGTCCATCAACCCCGTTCTCTTGAACGCTTCCGCTCGCGATCTACAAGGGTATGTAGATGCACTCCTTCCCTCTCGTTGCTAGATTACTCCATAGATTGATCTTGGTGATGCGTAGAAAATTTTGAATTTCTGCTACGTTCCCCAACAGTGGCATCATGAGCTAGGTCTATGCGTAGTTTCTATGCACGAGTAGAACACAAAGCAGTTGTGGGCGTAGATGTTGCCAATTCTTCTTGCCGCTACTAGTCTTATCTTGTTTCGGCGGCATTGTGGGATGAAGCGGCCCGGACCGACCTTACACGTACACTTACGTGAGACAGGTTCCACCGACTGACATGCACTAGTTGCATAAGGTGGCTAGCGGGTGTCTGTCTCTCCCACTTTAGTCGGAACGGATTCGATGAAAAGGGTCCTTATGAAGGGTAAATAGAAATTGGCATATCACGTTGTGGTTTTACGTAGGTAAGAAACATTCTTGCTAGAAACCTATACAAGCCACGTAAAAAAAACTTGCAACAACAATTAGAGGACGTCTAACTTGTTTTTGCAGCATGTGCTATGTGATGTGATATGGCCAGAAGATATGATGAATGATATATGTGATGTATGAGATTGATCATATTCTTGTAATAGGGATCACGACTTGCATGTCGATGAGTATGACAACCGGCAGGAGCCATAGGAGTTGTCTTTATTTTTTGTATGACCTGCGTGTCATTGAATAACGCCATGTAAATTACTTTACTTTGTTGCTAAACGCGTTAGCCATAGAAGTAGAAGTAATCGTTGGCGTGACAACTTCAAGAAGACACAATGATGGAGATCATGATGATGGAGATCATGGTGTCATGCCGGTGACGAAGATGATCATGGTGCCCCGAAGATGGAGATCAAAGGAGCAAAATGATATTGGCCATATCATGTCACTATTTGATTTGCATGTGATGTTTATCATGTTTACATCTTATTTGCTTAGAACGACGGTAGCATAAATAAGATGATCCCTCACTAAAATTTCAAGAGACGTGTTCCCCCTAACTGTGCACCGTTGCGAAGGTTCGTTGTTTCGAAGCACCACGTGATGATCGGGTGTGATAGATTCTAACGTTCGAATACAATGGGTGTTGACGAGCCTAGCATGTACAGACATGGCCTCGAAACACATGCGAAACACTTAGGTTGACTTGACGAGCCTAGCATGTACAGACATGGCCTCGGAACACAAGAGATCGAAAGGTCGAACATGAGTCGTATAGCAGATACGATCAACATGGAGATGTTCACCGATGATGACTAGTCCGTCTCACGTGATGATCGGACACGGCCTAGTTTGACTCGGATCATGTATCACTTAGATGACTAGAGGGATGTCTATCTGAGTGGGAGTTTAATAATCAGATGAACTTCATTATCATGAACATAGTCAAAAGGTCTTTACAAATTATGTCATACGCTTTAGTTCTACTGTTTAAGATACGTTCCTAGAGAAAATTTAGTTGAAAGTTGGTAGTAGCAATTATGCGGACTGGGTCCGTAAACTGAGGATTGTCCTCATTGCTGCACAGAAGGCTTATGTCCTTAATGCACCGCTCGGTGTGCTGAACCTCAGCGTCGTCTGTAGATGTTGCGGAACATCTGACATACACGTTTTGATAACTACGTGATAGTTCAGTGCGTAATGCTAACGGTTTAGAATTGTGGCACCAAAGATGGTTTTGAAACATCGTAGAACATATGAGATGTTCTGAAGACTGAAATTGGGATTTCAGACTAGTGCCCACGTCAAGAGGTATGAGACCTCTGACAAGTTTCTTAAGCCTGCAAACTAAGGGAGAAAAGCTCAATCGTTGAGCATGTGCTCAGATTGTCTGAGTATCACAATCGCTTGAATCGAGTGGGAGTTAATCTCCCAGATGAGATAGTGATGGTTCTCCATAGTCACTGCCACCAAGCTAGCAGAGCTTCGTGATGAACTATAACATATCAGGGATAGTTATGATGATCCTTGAGCTACTCGCGATGTTTGACACCGCGAGAGTAGAAATCAAGAAGGAGCATCAATTGTTGATGGTTAGTAAAACCACTAGTTTAAGAAGGGCAAGGGCAAAAGGGATACTTCATGAAACAGCAAGTCGTTTGCTGCTCTAGTGAAGAATCCCAAGGTTGAACCCAAACCCGAGACTAAGTGCTTCTGTAATGAGGGGAACGGTCACTGAAGCTGGACTACCCTAGATACTTGGTAGATGAGAAGGCAGGCAAGGTCGACAGAAGTATATTGGATATACATTATATGAATGTGTACTTTACTAGTACTCCTAGCAGCACCCGGGTATTAGATACCGGTTCGGTTGCTAAGTGTTAGTAACTCGAAATAAAAGCTGCGGAATAAGTGGAGACTGGCTAAAAGTGAGATGACGATGTGCGTTGGAAGTGTTTCCAAGGTTGATGTGATCAAGCATCGCATGCTCCCTCTACCATCGAGATTGGTGTTTGCGTTGAGCATAAACATGATTGGATTATGTTTATCGCAATACGGTTATTCATTTAAGGAGAATAATGGTTACTCTGTTTATTTGATACCTTCAATGGTCTTGCACCTAAAATGAATCTCGATCGTAGTGATACACATGTTCATGCCAAAAGATATAAGATAGTAATGATAGTACCACATACTTGTGGCACTGCCACTTGAGTCATATTGGTATAAAACGCATGAAGAAGCTCCATGTAGATGGATCTTTGGACTCACTCGTTTTTGAAAAGATTGAGACATGCGAACCATGTCTATTGGTATATATGCATGAAGAAACTCCATGCAGATGGATCGTTTGGACTCACTTGATTTTGAATCACTTGAGACATGCAAATCATACCACATGGGCAAGATGACTGAAAGGCCTCATTTTCAGTAAGATGGAACAAGAGAGCAACTTGTTGGATGTAATACATTTTGATGTGTGCAGTCCAATGAGTGCTGAGGCATGCAGTGGATATCGTTATGTTCTTACTTCACAGATGATTTGAGTAGATGCTGAGTGTATTTACTTGATGAAACACAAGTCTGAATTATTGAAAGGTTCAAGTAATTTCAGAGTGAAGTTGAAGATCGTCGTGACAAGAGGATAAAATGTCTGTGATATGATCATAGAGATGAGTATCTGAGTTACGAGTTTGGCACATAATTAAGACACTGTGGAAAGTGTTTCACAATTAATACCGCCTGGAACACCATAGTGTGATGGTGTGTCCGAACATCATAACTGCACCCTATTGGATATGGTGCATACCATGATGTTTCTTATCGAATTACCACTATCGTTTATGGGTTAGGCATTAGAGACAACCGCATTCACTTTAAAAGGGGCACCACGCAATTCCGTTGAGACGACACCGTTTAGAGAAACCTAAGTTGTCGTTTCTTAAAAGTTTGGGGCTGCGATGCTTATGTGAAAAAGTTGCAGGCTGATAAGCTCGAACCCAAAGCGGATAAATGCATCTTCATAGAAAACCCAAAACAGTTGGGTATACCTCCTATTTCAGATCTGGAAGCAAAAGTAATTGCTTCTAGAAACGGGTCCTTTCTCGAGGAAAAGTTTCTCTCGAAAGAATTGAGTGGGAGGATGGTGGAGACTTGATAAGGTTATTGAACCGTCACTTCAACTAGTGTGTAGCAGGGCACAGGAAGTTGTTCCTGTGGCACCTATACCAATTGAAGTGGAAGCTCATGATAGTAATCATGAAACTTCGGATCAAGTCACCAGCAAACCTCGTAGGACGACGAGGATGCGTGCTACTTCAGAATGGTACGTGATCCTGTCTTGGAAGTCATGTTGTTGGACAACGATGAACCTATGAGCTATGGAGAAGCGATGGTGGGCCCATGTTCTGACAAATGGTTAGAAGCCTTGAAATCCGAGATAAATGGATCTTTGAGAAGAAGACGGACGTGGACGGTAATGTTACCGTCTATGAAGCTCGACTTGTGGCGAAGAGTATTTTCACAAGTTCAAGGAGTTGACTACGATGAGATTTTCTCATCCGTAGCGATGCTTAAGTCCGTCGGAATCATGTTAGCATTAGCTGCATTTTTGAAATCTGGCACATGGATGTCAAAACAAGTTTCCTTACCAGTTTTCGTAAGGAAAGGTTGTATGTGATACAATCAGAAAGGTTTTGTCGATCCTAAGGATGCTAAAAGGTATGCTAGCTCCAGCGATCCTTCCATGGACTAGAGCAAGCATCTCGGAGTCAGAATATACACTTTGATGGAGTGTTCAAAGTTTTTGGGTTTATACAAAGTTTGTTAGAAACTTGTATTTACAATAAAGTGAGTGGGAGCGCTACAACATTTCTGATAAGTATATGTGAATGACATATTGTTGATCCGAAATGATGTAAAATTTCTGGAAAGCATAAAGGGTTGTTTGAAAGGAGTTTTTCAAAGGAAGACCTGGATAAAAGCTGCTTACATATTGGGCATCAAGATCTATAGAGATAGATCAAGACGCCCGATGATACTTTCAAAGAACACACACCTTGACATGATTTTGAAAGAGTTCAAAATAGATCAGCAAAGAAGGAGTTCTTGGCTGTGTTACAAGGTGTGAGTATTGAGTAAGACTCAAGACCTGACCACAGCAGAAGAGAGAGAAAGGACGAAGGTCGTCCCCTATGCTTCAGACGTAGGCTCTACAGTATGCTATGCTGTGTACCGCACATGGAGTGTGCCTTGCCATGAGTTGGTCAAGGGGTACAATAGTGATCCGGGAATGGATCACATGACAGCGGTCGAACTTATCCTTAGTATCTAGTGGACTAAGGAATTTTCTCGATTATGGAGGTGAAAAGGAGTTCGTCGTAAAGGGTTACGTCGATGCGAACTTTGACACTAATCCGGATGACTCTGAGAAGTAAACCGGATTCATATAGTAGAGCAATTATTTGAAATGGCTCCAAATAGCGCGTGGTAGCATCCACAAGATGACATAGATATTCGTAAAGCACACACGGATCTGAAAGGTTCAGACCCGTTGACTAATAACCTCTCTCACAAGCATAACATGATCAAACCAGAACTCATTGAGTGTTAATCACATAGTGATGTGAACTAGATTGTTGACTCTAGTAAACTGTTTGGATGTTGGTCGCATGGTGATGTGACCTATGAGTGTTAATCACATGGTGATGTGGACTAGGTTATTGACTCTAGTGCAAGTGGGAGACTATTGGAAATATGCCCTAGAGGCAATAATAAATAGGTTATTATTATATTTCCTTATTCATGATAATCGTTTATTATCCATGCTAGAATTGTATTGATAGGAAACTCATATACATGTGTGGATACATAGACAACACCATGTCCCTAGTAAGCCTCTAGTTGACTAGCTCGTTGATCAATAGATGGTTACGGTTTCCTGACCATGGACATTGGATGTCGTTGATAACGGGATCACATCATTAGGAGAATGATGTGATGGACAAGACCCAATCCTAAGCCTAGCACAAGATCGTGTAGTTCGTTTGCTAAGTGCTTTTCTAATGTCAAGTATCATTTCCTTAGACCATGAGATTGTGCAACTCCCGGATACCGTAGGAATGCTTTGGGTGTACCAATCGTCACAACGTAACTGGGTGGCTATAAAGGTGCACTACAGGTATCTCCGAAAGTGTCTGTTGGGTTGGCACGAATCGAGACTGGGATTTGTCACTCCGTGTAAACGGAGAGGTATCTCTGGGCCCACTCGGTAGGACATCATCATAATGTGCACAATGTGACCAAGGAGTTGATCACGGGATGATGTGTTACGGAACGAGTAAAGAGACTTGCCGGTAACGAGATTGAACAAGGTATAGGGATACCGACGATCGAATCTCGGGCAAGTAACATACCGGTAGACAAAGGAAATTGTATACGGGATTGATTGAATCCTTGACTCGTGGTTCATCCGATGAGATCATCGAGGAGCATGTGGGAGCCAACATGGGTATCCAGATCCCGCTGTTGGTTATTGACCGGAGAGTCGTCTCGGTCATGTCTGCATGTCTCCCGAACCCGTAGGGTCTACACACTTAAGGTTCGGTGACGCTAGGGTTATAGAGATATTAGTATGCGGTAACCCGAAAGTTGTTCGGAGTCCCGGATGAGATCCCGGACGTCACGAGGAGTTCCGGAATGGACCGGAGGTAAAGATTTATATATGGGAAGTCTTATTTTGGTCGCCGGAAAAGTTCGCACTTTATCGGTATTGTACCGGGAGTGCCGAAAGGGGTCCGGGGGTCCACCAAGGGGGTCCACCAGCCCCGGGGGGGCACATGGGCTGTAGGGGGTGCGCCTTGCCCTATATGGGCCAAGGGAAACAGCCCCAAGAGGCCCATGCGCCAAGAGATAAGGAAAAGGGAGAGTCCTAAAGGGGGAAGGCACCTCCGAGGTGCCTTGGGGGGGAAGGACTCCTCCCTGGCCGCACCCTTCCTTGGAGGAAGGGCCAAGGCTGCGCCCCCCGCCCCCTCTCCCTTGGCCCTATATATAGTGGGGGGAAGGGAGGGAAGCAATACCTAAGCCCTGGCGCTTCCCTCTCCCTCCCGTGACACATCTCCCTCCTCCCGCAACGCTTGGCGAAGCCCTATTGGAATCCCGCTACTTCCACCACCACGCCGTCGTGCTGCTGGATCTCCATCAACCTCTCCTCCCCCCTTGCTGGATCAAGAAGGAGGAGACGTCGCTGCTCCGTACGTGTGTTGAACGCGGAGGTGCCATCCGTTCGGCGCTAGGATCATCGGTGATTTGGATCACGACGAGTACGACTCCATCAACCCCGTTCTCTTGAACGCTTCCGCTCGTGATCTACAAGGGTATGTAGATGCACTCCTTCCCTCTCGTTGCTAGATTACTCCATAGATTGATCTTGGTGATGCGTAGAAAATTTTGAATTTCTGCTACGTTCCCCAACAATAACTCCTAGGTCGGCAATGAACTCCATCCAGATTGCTTCATGTGCTGCCTCCGAGGCTGCCATGTACTCCGCTTCACATGTAGATCCCGCCACGACGCTTCGCTTGCAACTGCACCAGCTGACTGCCCCACCATTCAAAATATACACGTATCCGGTTTGTGACTTAGAGTCATCCAGATCTGTGTCGAAGCTAGCATCGACGTAACCCTTTACGACGAGCTCTTCGTCACCTCCATAAACGAGAAACATATCCTTAGTCCTTTTCAGGTACTTCAGGATGTTCTTGACCGCTGTCCAGTGTTCCATGCCGGGATTACTTTGGTACCTTCCTACCAAACTTACGGCAAGGTTTACATCAGGTCTGGTACACAGCATGGCATACATAATAGACCCTATGGCCGAGGCATAGGGGACGACACTCATCTTTTCTCTATCTTCTGCCGTGGTCGGGCATTGAGCCGTGCTCAATCTTACACCTTGCAATACAGGCAAGAACCCCTTCTTGGACTGATCCATATTGAACTTCTTCAATATCTTGTCAAGGTATGTGCTTTGTGAAAGACCTATGAGGCGTCTCGATCTATCTCTATAGATCTTGATGCCTAATATGTAAGCAACTTCTCCAAGGTCCTTCATTGAAAAACACTTATTCAAGTAGGCCTTTATACTTTCCAAGAATTCTATATCATTTCCCATCAATAGTATGTCATCCACATATAATATGAGAAATGCTACAGAGCTCCCACTCACTTTCTTGTAAACACAGGCTTCTCCATAAGTCTATGTAAACCCAAACGCTTTGATCATCTCATCAAAGCGAATGTTCCAACTCCGAGATGCCTGCACCAGCCCATAGATTGAGCGCTGGAGCTTGCATACTTTGTCAGCATTCTTAGGATCGACAAAACCTTCCGGCTGCATCATATACAATTCTTATTTAAGGAAGCCGTTAAGGAATGCCGTTTTGACGTCCATTTGCCATATTTCATAATCGTAGAATGCGGCAATTGCTAACATGATTCGGACCGACTTCAGCTTTGCTACGGGTGAGAAGGTCTCATCGTAGTCAACTCCTTGAACTTGTCGATAACCCTTAGCGACAAGTCGAGCTTTATAGATGGTAACATTTCCATCCGCGTCCGTCTTCTTCTTAAAGATCCATTTATTTTCTATCGCTCGCCGATCATCAGGCAAGTCTGTCAAAGTCCACACTTTGTTTTCATACACGGATCCTATCTCGGATTGCATGGCTTCAAGCCATTTGTTGGATTCTGGACCCGCCATTGCTTCTTCATAGTTCGAAGGTTCACCGTTGTCCAACAACATGATTTCCAGGACAGGGTTGCCGTACCACTCTGGTGCGGAACGTGTCCTTGTGGACCTACGAAGTTCAGTGGTAACTTGATCATGATCGTCATCATTAACTTCCTCTCTAATCGGTGCAGGCACCACAGAAACATTTTCTTGTGCTGCGCTACTTTCTGGTTCGAGAGGGGTCATCTCATCAAGTTCCACTTTCCTCGCACTTACTTCTTTCGAGAGAAACTCTTTCTCCAGAAAGGACCCGTTCTTGGCAACGAAGATCTTGCCTTCGGATCTGAGGTAGAAGGTATACCCAATGGTTTCCTTAGGGTATCCTATGAAGACGCATTTTCCAACTTGGGTTCGAGCTTTTCAGGTTGAAGTTTCTTGACATAAGCATCGCATCCCCAAACTTTAAGAAACAACAGCTTAGGTTTCTTTCCAAACCATAATTCATACGGTGTCGTCTCAACGGATTTCGACGGAGCCCTATTAAAGTGAATGCGGCAGTCTCTAAAGCATAACCCTAGAATGATAGCGGTAGATCGGTAAGAGACATCATAGATCGCACCATATCCAATAGAGTGCGATTACGACGTTCGGACACACCATTACGCTGTGGTGTTCCAGGCGGCGTGAGTTGTGAAACAATTCCACATTTCCTTAAGTGTGTGCCAAATTCGTGACACAAATATTCCCCTCCACGATCTGATCGTAAGAACTTTATTTTCTTGTCACGTTGATTCTCAACCTCACTCTGAAATTCCTTGAACTTTTCAAAGGTCTCAGACTTGTGTTTCATTAAGTAGACATACCCATATCTACTCAAGTCATCAGTGAGGGTGAGAACATAACGATAGCCACTACGAGCCTCAACGCTCATTGGACCGCACACATCAGTATGTATGATTTCCAATAAGTTGGTTGCTCGCTCCACTGTTCCGGAGAACGGAGTCTTGGTCATTTTGCCCATGAGGCATGGTTTGAACGTGTCAAATGATTCATAATCAAGAGACTCCAAAAGTCCATCTGCATGGAGTTTCTTCATGCGTTTGACACCAATGTGACCAAGGCGGCAGTGCCACAAGTATGTGGGACTATCATTATCAACCTTACATTTCTTGGCATTCACACTATGAATATGTGTAACATCACGTTCGAGATTCATTAAGAATAAACCATTGACCAGCGGGGCATGGCCATAAAACATATATCTCATATAAATAGAACAACAATTATTCTCGGATTTAAATGAGTAGCCATCTCGCATTAAACGAGATCCAGATACAATGTTCATGCTCAAAGCTGGCACTAAATAACAATTATTGAGGTTTAAAACTAGTCCCGTAGGTAAATGTAGAGGTAGCGTGCCGACGGCGATCACATCGACCTTGGAACCATTCCTAACGCGCATCGTCACCTTGTCCTTCGCCAGTCTACGCTTATTCCGCAGCTCCTGCTTTGAGTTACAAATATGAGCAACCGCACCGGTATCAAATACCCAGGAGCTACTACGAGCGCTGGTTAGGTACACATCTATAACATGTATATCACATATACCTTTGGTATTGCCGGCCTTCTTATCCGCTAAGTACTTGGGGCAGTTCCGCTTCCAGTGACAGTTTCCCTTGCAATAAAAGCACTCAGTCTCAGGCTTGGGTCCATTCATTGTCTTCTTCCCGGCAGCTTGCTTACCGGGCGCGGCAACTCCCTTGTCGTCTTTCTTGAAGTTCTTCTTACCCTTGCCTTTCTTGAACTTAGTGGTTTTATTCACCATCAACACTTGATATTCCTTTTTGATCTCCACCTCCGCTGATTTCAGCATTGAATATACCTCAGGAATGGTCTTTTCCATCCCCTGCATATTGAAGTTCATCACAAAGCTCTTGTAGCTAGGTGGGAGCGACTGAAGGATTCTGCCAACGACCGCGTCATCCGGGAGATTAACTCCCAGCTGAGACAAGCGGTTGTGCAACCCAGACATTTTGAGTATGTGTTCACTGACGGAACTATTCTCCTCCATCTTACAACTGTAGAACTTGTCGGAGACTTCATATCTATCGACCCGGGCATGAGCTTGGAAAACCATTTTCAGCTCTTGGAACGTCTCATATGCTCCGTGCTGCTCAAAACGCTTTTGGAGCCCCGGTTCTAAGCTGTAAAGCATGCCGCACTGAACCAGGGAGTAATCATCACTACGTGACTGCCAGACGTTCAGAACGTCTTGAGTTGCTAGGAAAACAGGTGCATCACCTAGCGGTGCTTCAAGGACATATGCTTTCTTGGCAGCTATGAGGATAATCCTCAGGTTACGGACCCAGTCCGTGTAGTTGCTACCATCGTCTTTCAGCTTGGTTTTCTCTAGGAACCCGTTGAAGTTGAGGGCAACATTAGCATGGGCCATTTGATCTACAAGACATATTGTAAAGGTTTTTAGACTAAGTTCATGATAATTAAGTTCATCTAATCAAATTATTAATGAACTCCCACTCAGACAGACATCCCTCTAGTCATCTAAGTGATACATGATCCGAGTCAACTAGGCCGTGTCTGATCATCACGTGAGACTGACTAGTCATCATCGGTGAACATCTTCATGTTGATCGTATCCGCTATACGACTCATGTTCGACCTTTCGGTCTCTTGTGTTCCGAGGCCATGTCTGTACATGCTAGGCTCGTCAAGTCAACCTAAGTGTATTGCGTGTGTAAATCTGGCTTACACCCGTTGTATGCGAACGTTAGAACCTATCACACCCGATCATCACGTGGTGCTTCGGAACAATGAACCTTCGCAACGGTGCACTGTTAGGGGGAACACTTTCTTGAAATTTTAGCGAGGGATCATCTTATTTATGCTACCGTCGTTCTAAGCAAATAAGATGTAAAACATGATAAACATCACATGCAATCAAATAGTGACATGATATGGCCAATATCATTTTGCTCCTTTTGATCTCCATCTTCGGGGCGCCATGTTCATCATCATCACCGGCATGACACCATGATCTCCATCATCATGATCTCCATCATCGTGTCTTCATGAAGTTGTCTCGCCAATAATTACTTCTACTACTATGGCTAACGGTTAGCAATAAAGTAAAGTAATTGCATGACGTTTCAGTTGACACGCAGGTCATAAATAAATTAAGACAACTCCTAGGCTCCTGCCGGTTGTCATACTCATCGACATGCAAGTCGTGATTCCTATTACAAGAACATGATCAATCTCATACATCACATATATCATTCATCACATCCTTCTGGCCATATCACATCACATGACACTTGCTGCAAAAACAAGTTAGACGTCCTCTAATTGTTGTTACAAACTTTTACGTGGCTGCTATAGGTTTTTAGCAAGAACGATTCTTACCTACGCCAAAACCACAACGTGATATGCCAATTTCTATTTACCCTTCATAAGGACCCTTTTCATCGAATCCGATCCGACTAAAGTGGGAGAGACAGACACCCGCTAGCCACCTTATGCAACTAGTGCATGTCAGTCGGTGGAACCTGTCTCACGTAAGCGTACGTGTAAGGTCGGTCCGGGCCGCTTCATCCCACTATGCCGCCGAATCAAGATAAGACTAGTAACGGCAAGTAAATTGACAAAATCAACGCCCACAACAACTTGTGTTCTACTCGTGCATAGAAACTGCGCATAAACCTAGCTCATGATGCCACTGTTGGGGATCGTAGCAGAAATTACAATTTTCTACGCATCACCAAGATCAAGAGAACGGGTTGATGGAGTCGTACTCGTCGTGATCCAAATCACCGATGATCCAAGCGCCGAACGGACGGCACCTCCGAGTTCAACACACGTACGGAGCGGTGACGTCTCCCACGCCTTGATCTAGCAAGGAGGAGGGAGAGGTTGAGGAAGAAGGCTCCAACAGCAGCACGACGGCGTGGTGGTGGTGGAGTGACAGTTCTCTGGCAGGGCTTCGCCAAGCACACGCGGAGGAGGAGAGGCGTTGGGGAGGGGAGGGGCTGCGCCTTGGATGTGGTGCTGCAGCTCTCCCCTCACCCCTCTATTTATAGGGATAAGGGGGAAGGGGGCCGGCCCCTCTAGATGGGATCTAGAGGGGGGGCGGCGGCCAAGGGGGTGGTGGCTTGCCCCCCAAGCAAGGGGGGGGGCGCCCCCCTTTAGGGTTTCCCCAAACCCTAGGTGCATGGGCCCTAGGGGGGTTGGCTCCCAGCCCACTAAGGGCTGGTTCCCTTCCACCTACAGCCCATAAGGCCCTCCGGGGCAGGTGGACCCTCCCGGTGGACCCCGGAACCCCTCCGGTGGTCCCGATACAATACCGGTATACCCCCGAATATTTCCGGTGACCGCATGGTGACTTCCCATATATAAATCTTTACCTCCGGACCATTCCGAAACTCCTCGTGACGTCCGAGATCTCATCCGGGACTCCGAACAACATTCAGTAATCACATACAAACCTTCCTTATAACCCTAGCGTCATCGAACCTTAAGTGTGTAGACCCTACGGGTTCGGGAATCATGCAGACATCACCGAGAAACCTCTCTAGCCAATAACCAACAGCGGGATCTGGATACCCATGTTGGCTCCCACATGTTCCACGATGATCTCATCGGATGAACCACGATGTCAAGGATTCAAGCAATCCCGTATGCAATTCCCTTTGTCAATCGGTACGTTACTTGCCCGAGATTCGATCGTCGATATCCCAATACCTCGTTCAATCTCGTTACCTGCAAGTCACTTTACTCATTCCGTAATGCATGATCCCGTGACTAACTACTTAGTCACATTGATCTCATTATGATGATGCAATACCGAGTGGGCCCAGAGATACCTCTCCGTCATACGGAGTGACAAATCCCAGTCTCGATCCGAGCCAACCCAACAGACACTTTCGGAGATACCTGTAGTGCACCTTTATAGCCACCCAGTTATGTTGTGATGTTTGGTACACCCAAAGCATTCCTACGGTATCCGGGAGTTGCACGATCTCATGGTCTAAGGAAATGATACTTGACATTAGAAAAGCTTCAGCAAACGAACTACACGATCTAGTGTTATGCTTAGGATTGGGTCTTGTCCATCACATCATTCTCCTAATGATGTGATCCCGTTATCAATGACATCCAATGTCCATGGTCAGGAAACCGTAACCATCTATTGATCAACGAGCTAGTCAACTAGAGGCTCACTAGGGACATGTTATGGTCTATGTGTTCACACATGTATTACGATTTCCGGATGACAAAATTATAGCATGAACAATAGACAATTATCATGAACAAGGAAATATAATAATAACCATTTTATTATTGCCTCTAGGGCATATTTCCAACACAATCTATGATGTCTCTTACCGATTTACCACTATCGTTTTGGGGTTATGCATTGGAGACAGCTGCATTCACGTCAAATAGGGCACCATCAAATCCGTTGAGACGACACCATATGAACTTTGGTTTGGCAAGAAACCAAAGTTGTCATTTCTTAAAGTTTGGGGTTGCGATGCTTATGTGAAAAAGTTTAATCCTGATAAGCTCAAACCCAAATCGGAGAAATGTGTCTTCATAGGATACCCAAAGGAGACAGTTGGGTACACCTTCTATCACAGATCCGAAGGCAAGATATCCGTTGCTAAGAATGGATCATTTCTAGAGAAGGAGTTTCTCTCGAAAGAAGTGAGTGGGAGGAAAGTAGAACTTGATGAGGGAACTGTACCTGCTCCCTTATAGGAAAGTAGTTCATCACAGAAATCTGTTCCTGTGACTCCTACACCAATTAGTGAGGAAGGTAATGATGATGATCATGTAACTTCAGATCAAGTTACTACTGAACCGCGTAGGTCAACCAGAGTAAGATCCACACCAGAGTGGTACGGTAATCCTGTTCTGGAGGTCATGTTACTAGACCATGACGAACCTACGAACTATGAGGAAGCAATGATGAGCCCAGATTCCGCAAAATGGCTTGAGGCCATGAAATCTGAGATGGGATCCATGTATGAGAACAAAGTCTGGACTTTGGTTGACTTGCCCGATGATCGGCAAGCCATAGAAAATAAATGGGTTTTCAAGAGGAAGACGGGCGCTGATAGTGGTGTTACTATCTACAAAGCTAGACTTGTCGAAAAAGCTTTTTGACAAGTTCAAGGTGTTGACTACGATGAGATTTTCTCACTCGTAGCGATGCTTAAGTCTGTCCGAATCATGTTAGGAAATTGCCACATTTTATGAAATCTGGCAAAAGGATGTCAAAACTACATTCCTTAATGGATTTCTTAAACAAGAGTTGTATATGATGCAACCAGAAGGTTTTGTCGATCCTAAAGGAGCTAACAAAATGTGCAAGCTCTAGCAATCCATCTATGGATGGGTGCAAGCATCTCGGAGTTGGAATATACGCTTTGATGAGTTGATCAAAGCATATAGTTTTATACAGACTCGCGGTGAAGCCTGTATTTACAAGAAAGTGAGTGGGAGCACTACAGCATTTCTGATAGGTATATGTGAATGACATATTGTTGATCGGAAATAATGTAGAATTTTCTGGAAAGCATAAAGGAGTATTTGAAAGGAGTTTTTCAAAGAAAGACCTCGGTAAAGCTGCTTACATATTGAGCATCAAGATCTATAGAGATAGATCAAGACGCTCGATAAGTTTTTTCAATGAGTACATACCTTGACAAAATTTTGATGTAGTTCAAAATGGAACAGTCAAAGAAGGAGTTCTTGCCTATGTTGCAAGGTGTGAAGTTGAGTAAGACTCAAAGCCCGACCACGGCAGAAGATAGAGAGAGAATGAAAGTCATTCCCTATGCCTCAGCCATAAGTTCTATAAAGTATGCCATGCTGCGTACCAGACCTATTTTATACCCTACACTGAGTTTGGCAAGGGAGTACAATAGTGATCTAGGAGTAGATCACTGGACAGCGGTCAAAATTATCCTTAGTGGAATAAGGATATGTTTCTCGATTATGGAGGTGACAAAAGGTTCGTCGTAAAGGGTTACGTCCATGCAAGTTTTGATACTGATCCAGATGACTCTAAGTCTCAATCTGGATGCATATTGAAAGTGGGAGCAATTAGCTTGAGTAGCTCCGTGCAGAGCATTGTTGACATAGAAATTTGCAAAATACATACAGATCTGAATGTGGCAGACCCGTTGACTAAACTTCTCTCACAAGCAAAACATGATCACACCTTAGTACTCTTTGGGTGTTAATCACATCGCGATGTGAACTAGATTATTGACTCTAGTAAACCCTTTGGGTGTTGGTCACATGACGATGTGAACTATGGGTGTTAATCACATGGTGATTTGAACTATTGGTGTTAAATCACATGGCAATGTGAACTAGATTATTGACTCTAGTGCAAGTGGGAGACTGAAGGAAATATGCCCTAGAGGCAATAATAAAGTTATTGTTTATTTCCTTATTTCATGATAAATGTTTATTATTCATGCTAGAATTGTATTAACCAGAAACTTGATACATGTGTGAATACATAGACAAACAGAGTGTCACTAGTTTGCCTCTACTTGACTAGCTCGTTGAATCAAAGATGGTTAAGTTTCCTAGCCATAGACATAAGTTGTCATTTGATTAGCGGGATCACATCATTAGAGAATGGTGTGATTGACTTGACCCATTCCGTTATCTTAGCATTTGATCGTTTAGTATGTTGCTATTGCTTTCTTCATGACTTATATATGTTCCTATGCTATGAGATTATGCAACTCCCGAATACCGGAGGAACACCTTGTGTGCTATCAAACGTCACAACGTAACTGGGTGATTATAAAGATGCTCTACAGGTGTCTCCGAAGGTGTTTGTTGGGTTGGCATAGATCGAGATTAGGATTTGTCACTCCGAGTATCGGAGAGGTATCTCTGGGCCCATCTCGGTAATGCACATCACAATAAGCCTTGCAAGCAATGTGACTAATGAGTTAGTTGCGGGATGATGCATTACAGAACGAGTAAAGAGACTTGCCGGTAAGGAGATTGAGCTAGGTATTGAGATACCGACGATCAAATCTCGGGCAAGTAACATACGGTTGACAAAGGGAACAACGTATGTTGTTATGCGGTTTGACCGATAAAGATCTTCGTAGAATATGTAGGAACCAATATGAGCATCCAGGTTCCGCTATTGGTTATTGACCGGAGATGTGTCTCGATCATGTCTACATAGTTCTCAAACCCGTAGGGTCTGCACGCTTAAAGTTCTGTGACGATCGGTATTATGAGTTTATTTGTTTTGATGTACCGAAGGTAGTTCGGAGTCCCGGATGAGATCGGGGACATGACGAGGAGTCAAGAAATGGTCGAGACGTAAAGATCGATATATTGGACGACTATATTCGGACATCGGAAAGGTTCCGAGTGATTCGGGTATTTATCGGAGTACCGGAGAGTTACGGGAATTCGCCGGGGAGTATATGGGCCTTATTGGGCTTTAGGGGAAAGAGAGAGGGGAGGCTGCGCGCCCCCCCCCCCCAAGGCCTAGTCCCAATTGGACTAGGGGGAGGGGCGGCGCCCCCTCCTTCCTTCTCTTCTCTTTTCCCTTTCCTTCTCTCCTACTCCTACTACATGGAAGGGGGGGTATCCTACTCCCGGTGGGAGTAGGACTCCCCAGGGCGCGCCATAGTAGAGGGCCGACCCTCCCCCTCCTCCACTCCTTTATATACGGGGGAAGGTGGCACCCCATGGACACACAAGTTGATCATTGATCTTTCTTAGCCGTGTGCGGTGCCCCCCTCCACCATAATCCACCTCGGTCATATCGTAGCGGTGCTTAGGCGAAGCCCTGCATCGGTAACTTCATCAACACCGTCATCACGCCGTCGTGCTGACGGAACTCTCCCTCGAAGCTCTACTGGATCGTGAGTTCGTGGGACGTCACCGAGCTGAACGTGTGCAGATCGCGGAGGTGCCGTACGTTCGGTACTAGGATCGGTCGATCGTGAAGACGTACGACTACATGAACCGCGTTGTCATAACGCTTCCGCTTATGGTCTACGAGGGTACGTCGACGACCCTCTCCCCTCTCGTTGCTATGTCTCACCATGATCTTGCGTGTGCGTAGGAAATTTTTTGAAATTACTACGTTCCCCAACACCAATGGTGCTTATGGCACCATCATTGCTGTGATTAAGAATATGGCTTTAATGTTTAATTGTAAGTTTACTTTTGAAGGCCGAGCTGCTAATAGCGATGCCGATAGGTTAGCCAAGTTTTCCAATTCTCTTGATCAGGGAGGCACATTTGGATGATCCAACCCCATGATCCCTTTGTAATGCCATTTCATGTGGACTTTGAGCAATAAAGCTTGGTTATACCCCTAACAAAAAGCACGCGTAATTTCTCAAAAAAAATCTGGTGGCATGCGTTTTACTAAAAAAAGGTTGAACGCGTGGGGACATGCGGTAGAAACCGCGTTGGCTCCCGTCGCGGCATCATAACTTCCCTCAGCCACCGCTCACTCTCCCCTTATCCCACCACTGCACTCTCCTCACATCGCTCAACCTCCCCTATGTCTCCCCCCAGATGCGACCACAAGGTCCGCACAGCCATCACCGGCGACGAGTACCGGTGATGAGCATCGGCTGCAAGCACTCCCTCCGTATCAGTGGCATTATGTACTCTATCCCCCCTTAGCATAGATAAGGCATCCCGCTCGATTTACCGTGGATTGTAGATTGCACCTATTGGACTGACGATTAGTAGGCTTCGATTGTGATTTGGGACCGATTGAATCGATTTTAGGGTTTGACCACACATGGGTAGGGATTGATTGGATTGTCAGAGGCGGTGCCTCTAGGTGTTATCATCTTCCCGAAGTCTCCGTTGTGGTTGCTCCTTTCACTTTGTCATCTTCGAATGAAAATATAGATCTTTGTATCGAGCAATGTAGGCGCTTCGGTGTTGTGTCCTTCCTGAGGCACCGTGGTTTCGTCGACTCTTACTTCACCTCTTCACGCTATTCATCGGGAAGGGCACCAGCGGCTCACTATGGACGCTCCGAGAGGTGCAGTGTGCAATAGGCGCCAGATAGGAAATAGGCGTTGGAGACCTCCTATATAGCATCTTTTGCGCCATTTTGCTTACCTGGCGCTCACGTAGAAGGTCGATTGGGCTGCCCCATTAAGCACGAGCGCTCGATCACAGGTTGCTCCTCCTCGCTCGCTCGGGTCACACGTCACTCGATCCCAGGTTGCTAGTTGACTGTTGACCACGACCATGAAATACTAACCAAGTTGTTGACTATTAATTTTTACAAAAAAGCTCACGAAAAGTAAAAAAATCATAAATTCAAACAAGAGTTTGCAAATACGACAAAAAGTTCTCGCATTCAAAAATTGTTCATGAATTTGGAAAAAGTTCATCGATTTTGAAAAAAGTTCATCAATTTTTAAAAAGTTCACGAATTTTAAAAAAGTTCAAAAATTTGCACAAAGTCCATTGATTTTGCAAAAAAGTCCATTGATTTTGAATAAAAGTTCATTAATTCTGGAAAATAAATTTCCTGGATTAAAAGAACTTCATGAATTCGAAAAGTTTTCACAAAAATTAAAAGAAGTTCATAAATTGGAACAAAGCTCATAAAATTTGGGAAAAAGTCATGAATTTGAGAAATGTTCACGAATTTGAAACAGTTCACGACTTGGAAAAAGTTCATAATTTTAAAATGGTTTACAAAACTGAAAATTGTTCATGAATTTGCAACAGAATTTGTCTAATTTAAAAATGTTCACGCATTTGAAAAATGAAAAAAATAAAAAAGGTACTCAGGTTCGAGAAAAAGTTTGAGTATTCGAAAAGTTCACGAATTTAAGAAAAGTTCACGAATTTGAAAAATTGCCATGAAATTAATAAAAGTTTGCAAAAAAAAATTAAAATGTGTGGGATTTGATTTTTTCCAAATATAAAGTCAAAAATAATTAGAAGAAAAGAAAAAGAAAAATGAAGAAAAACTGGCCAAAGAAAACAAAATGAGATAGAAAACGTAAACCAGATTGTGGGCGGAAAATGACGAAGAAAAGCAAGTATAAACTAGCACCTCCAAATAGGGATTGGCGCGACAGTCCACTCTACCACGAATGAAGAAACGGTAGTTATCAAGATGGGATAAGAATTATATTGGACTGGGCCTCATGCTGGCCCTCTTGGGGTCTCTCCTTGATTTTTTAACACATCAGCTTGTCCCACCAATCTCAAAGCTTTCACAACTCTCAAGATGGAAATAAGCCCGCGGGGGGTGGCCACGCGCCCCCCTCCTAGTGAGTCCGAATAGGACAAGGAGGAGGGGCGTCGCCCCCTTCCCTTTCCCTCGCCCTCTCCTTCCTATTCCCTCCGGTGCAGAAAGGAAAAAGGGGGGTGGATCCTACTTGGACTAGGAGTCCAAGTAGGACTCCCCCCATGGCGCGCCCCTCCTGGCCGCCGGCCTCTCTCCCCCCTCCACTACTAGGAAAAACCCTAGCAGTAGCGCGGGTATTTTGCCTATCAGTAGCGCGGGACGACGCGCTACTGATAAGGCGCTACAGCTAACGTGTAGCAGTAGCGCCTGTCGTCCCACGCTACTGCTATACATGGCTAGCAGTAGCGTGCTTTAGTGCAGAGCGCTGCTGCTAATATCTGCAGCACTTTTTAGCAGGAAGCGCTACTGGTAAGAGAGCGCTACTGCTAACTTTCTTCCCCTCGCTACTGCTAGTTTTATTAGTTTCTGTATTTTTTCTACATATTTGTTTTGTATTTGAATAGGGTTTATACAATAATCTTTAGCATATCATACACATACAAATGTAATCATAGCATATACATGCAAATAGTCTCATCAAATCATGTCATCATCATAATCATCATCCAACACAAAGTGGTCTCTCGTCATCATCTCGAAAATAGCGATACAAGTCTCGATTACTTGCAACTACATCGTCATCCATCTAAACAATGATATACGCGAGAAGAGCTATCACTTTGAGTGAGAGCGGAACTATGCAGTACATGAGTTCGTATCCTAAACTAACTACTGGCTGTCGCTCGGAAACCGAAAACCGGTACACCTGGGCCTGACATTCCGGCCACTCGTCGTATACTCCTGGCGTAGCACTTCTTCGCTATCGATGATCTATACACCTGCATCGTCACATGAGTCGATGATATGCAACATATATAGTTGAGCAACAGAAAGAGACAAACTTGGCAAAAATAGAAGCAACATGTCATAAGCATAAATAACAAAGTTCATCGTACCCAAAATGCCCTAATTAGAGTGATCTTCGCTAGTCGAGGAGGACGGTTTAATTACATCACAAATAAAGTTTCGTCGTGCATAACTCAAAGTTTCGTCATACAGATAGTATGGACTAAACAGACACATTGTCATATATCAACAATCACTCCAACATGTCGTGCCATCCATCCAAGTCAGGGAGATAGTCCCCGAGCTTAGTGAAAGGCTTCAGGTCGAGAAGCTGAGCGGCTACGCGTGTTCGGACGTCTTCCCGCGACATTTGTCCTTCTTCGTATAACATCCCGGTTTTTTCGACGACCTCCTTCATGATGATTTGGGCAAGTTCGCGCTGGATGTGATAGAACTCAGTTCGAAGTCGACGATCCTCGGTATCTCCTAAGTTCTTTGCCCATTGCAAAATATGGGCATCGCCGGATCTAGGTGACATGCGAAGGTTCTGGTGATCCCTTCTGTACTCCAGCATGTGGTGTAGGACATAGAATCCATCATTAAGAGAATCACTCGGTTGCTGGATGCAGCAGAAGTCGGTCTTATGGCCGAAGGCGGGCCTGCCATCCCTTTTCTTCTTGTCCTTGACCTCTCCACCCGTGCGCCGTAGTAAAACATAGCACTGTCGAGAACATACTTGATGTGGGTGTAATCCTTTTTGTTAATGTTCTTCGACGAGTCCAAGTAAAGAGCGTGGGAGTATCGGGGGTAGAGGATGATGAGGACGGCGCGCCCGCCGCTGCGCAAAATAAGTACACCTCAAATTAATTAGCCTCCACCGTGCAAATGAATGATTGAAATCAAAGGAAGGATATCCGCGCGGATGACTTACAAGGGATGATAAGGCGCGAGAATCGCCTCCTTGTCCTTATTGGCGAGCATGAAATTGGCGATGTACCCTCGCGTATTCACGGTGCTTTGCGCAGACTCCCAAGAATCCCTCGTGTATGAAGTACGGGTCAGCGACATAGATATGAGGTATCTGCTCAACCCCGATGAGGTAGTTCATGTGCAAGGCTTAAAGGCGGACAAACATAAAATCCAGCTTCTTCAAGTGAAACATGTTGAAGATGTAATCGAATCGAAGGAAGAACTTCTCCGCGGGAAATGTGTCGACGTACGACAATTGTCGTGGCACGTTAACCATGTAGAGTGGGTATCCTGGATTTTTTGAAGCGATGAGGCCTTTCTCTATCCGCAGCACATCGTCATGAAGTCTCCTTAAATCGCCGAATCTGGCCCCTAGTGCTGCTTTAGATAGGATTGGTTGACCGGGGATATGCCATTTTGCCGCACCGGGGATATCTATACGGTCTTGAACCCGAGGCTCCTGAGGTGGCTGGATCATAGAAGCAGCTTTTTTGCCTTTCCTTGGTCTCTTCCTAGACTTCTTTACTACCGTAAGGTTGTCCATAATACGTTCCGACTCCGGAGGTGACAATTCAGGCACCGACTCATGACGCTCAAACCCTAAGTAGGCGCCAGTATTGACATACTGTTGAGTGTCATCGTCATCCTCATCCTCATCTATGGCGACATCACCAGCGACTAATGGAGCCTCTTCCTCACCCCCTCCGCTATCACCCAGCACGACAGCCGACGCTAATTGGGTAGGTGAGGTGTTGATGTTCATACCTAACTGCGTGCTCGTGGGTGTGCTCCCGGCCGCCTCCAGACGAAGCAGACTCTCTGGCCACAACAGGACCCACCCATTGCAACAATCACCAAGCCGCCGCGGGGTCTCGTCGTCATCCCCCACTTGTACCAGAGGAGCCAAATTCTCATGGCCCGGTTTGACACTGGCCACGGAAACCTTGAAGACGTCCGGGGGGATCGGCCGGCTGTGGAACAATGGTTCCTTCGGCTCCATTATCGCTGCCTTCCCCACGTCCACCTTCTGGTCGCCGATGGTGTACAATATGGTGCACGGGGTTTCGTCGGCCTGCAAAGAAAAGTCTGCGACGTGAGACATCTGAAAGGCAACGAAAACGGGAGATTATACATTTATTGAAGGGGGCCGGCGTGACAGATACCGTGAGGGCGTCGAGCTCAGCCAAAGACGAAGCACCGCCGAGCACGTCCGGTGCCGAAGCCGGTGCGGGAGCAGGTGCAGGAGCCGGTGCGGGAGCAGGTGCAACGCTAGTCGAGCTGCTCCCGAAGAAGTCAGCAAGGGGAAAGTCCGCTGCATTTTTTTTCTGGATTTTGCCTGCTCCAATTGAAAACGGCCGGAACCAAGGTAGTAGACATATCTACAAGCACCTGTTTTGCGGCAGCTACCGCTGTTGCGACTGTCTCAGATGATTTCTTCTCAACTGCAATCTCAACCTTCTTGTTGATATTTTCTTCAATTAACCTCCGTCTTTCCTTTCTCTCCTCCGTGGTCTCACAGTAGTACTTCTTCCACGTGATTGTCGGATTATCCTTTACAATCTCGGAGTAGGGTTCCTTTTTGTTGACGATCCGATATTTCACCGTTGATTTCCAGGCGGCCAACGCGTCGCTAAACTTGGTCATGGCGTGTTTGTTTATCTTCTTCATTGCCGGGTCCTTATCTGGATCTTTATAATCCTTTTCATTCCGGCCCGGGAACAAGAATATCTGGTGCAGCTTCTTTAGGAGGGAGGGCCTCATATTATCTATCTTCTTTAGTATCTCATCGTTGATGCTGGCGGTTGTCCGTATGATGCAGCCTATTTGATTGCTGTAGCACGCGCGCGCTTCCTCGGGTGCGTTTGGCTTAAAATTGCCGTCGTCCACCTCCGTGACCACCAGTCTAGTAGTCCTGAGCTTGTTAGGAAGCCATTGCCTCTTTGCTTTCGGTTCTATACCGGCTCCGCTAGTCTCGGAGACGGTCTCAGTTTCAGCGCCGGTCTCAGTCTCAGTGCCGGTCTCGATGTCGGTCTCAATCATTGATGTGACAGGTGGACCCAGCAACATCAACTCTTGATCGTCGGCTTCCCTCAAAAATTCTTCTGCCGCTAGGTAGACGTTGTCGCAGTCATTAGAACCCTGTCCTTCATCGTTGCTAGCCATGTTTCCTACGATTAAATCTAGTCAATTAATTCTAGACCTAATAAAATGAATAATGACATAAAAAAGGCCTATGCTTTGCAGGAACGTTGACTCCTTCCCGGTGCGGCAAATCCCGGGCACTCGATATGTCCTAGTTTGTAGCACAAGTCATGCCGAAATTCACGAAAAATTTCAGCATGAATTTTGCTAAAAAGTGGACAAATCGAGAACCTGAAATTTTCTAGAACGGAAATGAATCAACATTCCGGCAAAACATAGGCCACTCGGCTTCATTCCCTGGAAACAGTGTTCAAATATCCATCTTCGACACCGCAACACATGTCCAAATATACACGAGCAACCACATGTCCAAATATACATGTCCAAATTTCATAAGCTAATTCAAAAACTAAGTGTAGAATAAAATTCATTGAACTACTAATTGAACAAAATTCAGTTAACTTTAGTGCTCTATAATGATGAAAGGAAAAAAATTCAGTTAACTACTAATTTCATTCATTTAGGTTATTCATTTAACTTCACCTAATTAACCTACTGTACCACTACTACTAGCAGCACTACTAACCTAATTAACCTAGCAAAACCCTACTGCCCTAACTAAAAAACATCTAATTAACATCTACTAGTACCACTACTGCGCTAACCTAATTAACATCTACTAGTATCACTATATACTACAAGCAGCACTGCTACAACATTTTCTTCTTTTTTTCTTTAAAAAACATCTATGAAAACAAAAACCCTAATTAAACCCTACTGCCGTAACTAACTTTTGCTGTAAACCAAATTTTTTGCTCTAAACTAATTTTTGCTCTAACATCTACTACTTAACATCTTTTGCTCTAAACTAAATTTTTTGCTATAAACTAACGTTTGCTCTTCTAATTTTTGCTCTAAAATGCAGAGAGAGAGGAGTGGTGGGGGGAGGGGTGGGGGGCTTACAGAGAGGGGA